>NW_026934772.1:0-6221 GCF_032062105.1 Saccostrea cuccullata
TGAAAATAAATACAAAAATCGAGGTTGCTTTCTACAGGAAACATATTTCTGTCGGTTGATAGTAAGTGTTGAGCAATTGTATTGATGATATCTGAGAACATACATATTTTTAAAAGATGCATTTCAATCAAAACAACATTCAACTTTAAATTCCCGCCCTTAAAATTATAATATATATCAAAAAAAAATAGCAATGAGAAGCATAACGTCCAAACTACCTACAGGGTAAATCTCAAAACAGTTTGAATAAAAGTAAATTTGGACAATTCTTGGCTGAAAACCTTATTCCATTCGACAATATCGTCTTACCAAATAACAGATAATCTTCACACAGATGTAACTTTAAAACATTAAAAAAAAATCAATTTTCTCCTTACCTTCTGATAACATTAAATCAATTACAATCGTACCCTCTGATAATATTAAATCAATTTCTCTCTACCTTTTGATAATATTAAATCAAGAACATCTCTACCGTCTATAATATTAAATCAGTTACCTCCCTTCCTTCTGATAGTATAGAGGATAATGTCTATACAGATGTTTAGTATTTGTTATAATATCGGTAGAAAGGATATATTTGAAATAAACATATACCAAAGTGTGAATATTGCCACTTTTATTCAAAATTAAAAATAAAACACGGATTTTGATATGAATTTTATTAAGAATAAAGATAGTTTATATTCGTTAATGAAGATGAAAAAAAAACATTACTTATGATTTTTTTTTTAAATATTTTTGAGGCCACGATGGGTACCATATCTGATTAAACTCCTTGACCTTTTTTTAAAAAAAAAAACAACTAGAAAATAAAGATTCATTAGGCCAGGGATCCTTATATCCAATACGTAATTACTCCGTAATCAATTGATATTATTTTGCCATTTTGTAATTTATCAGACAAAGGGTATGCACTTGATAGTATTTATCATCGACGGTTATCTACATTTTAACAAAGCAGGCTTGCTGTTAGCTTCTTAAAATGCATGGTTGGTTGCTGCATTAATAAAGAAACATAGAAAATATTGGCATACCAATGGAATACATTGAGATATGTACCATACATAGTATATGTATTTTCTTTTTAATTTTTCCTATTGATTCGTTATGAAAAGTTTTGAAAATGCTAAAATTAAATATCGGTCGGTCTGATGCTTTGCATCAATTTAAAGGAAGTTTAGATTACTCTGAAAGAGGTTCTCTTTCAACGGTTCAATTTTTTATGGGACACACAAATAAAAAAAATTCCTTGGTGCTCTTTTTCTACACAGGGAAAAGTGGCTCGCATGATTTTCATGCGATTGCCTTTTCGCATGAATTTCGTGCGAAAATCATATAAAAACCATGCGAATATTTCCACATGCGAATTTCATGCGAATGTCCTCATATAATATTTATGCGAAATTCATGCGATTTTCATGTGACTGAAATTTCGCATGATATTCATGCGAATTCCAAATTATCAGTTTTTCATGTAAAAATCGTGCGAAATTCGCATAAATATTATGCGATATTCATATACACAAGAGAAAAGCAATGAACAAAGAAATTGAACATTTCAATATTTATTTAGGTTTTTCTGCCACATCAAGTGATAAAAATTGCCAGTCTCTGATATCATATTGCTTGGATGTTCCTGGGTAATCCATTGACTTTAATGATTGTTGTGTTTACAGGCAGTTTTTCAGTACGTCTTTCTTTCAGTCTTGTGTCCTGACAAGTGTTTCCTACAAAGATTATTAATTAATTAATTATTTAATTATTATATTAATTATTATAAAATACTATTACCCATACTAATATTCCAATTGTTTAGGTCAAAGGGACCAATTCCTAGATTAGAATGACATTAAATACAATAAATTCAATGATATCACTTGAAAAGTCCATGTTTTGGCAACTTGAATTACTGAGTACTGTATAATCCCTATTAACCACCCCTGCCCCTATTAGCGCCCCTTGGGTATTTTTCAATTGTCAGGAAATAAGGGCCCCCCCCTGTACGGTGATTAAAATCATCTAGAATCATATAAAAAAAATGAAAGTGAAAAGAAAACTTGTCTATTAACCGATTTCTTAGTGGAAAATGAATATTAATTTAGCATTCGGTTGAATTATCTTCACTTTCAGTAAAGTTAGAAATTATTTTAGTGGTTCTTTGTATTCATTTTTTATTTTCAAAGGATTTTTTAAGTTAAAATATGACATTAAATATCATAAAGACTATACCAAAATAACCGCCCACTTTTTGCAATTTTCTAAGGGCCCGGGGCGGTTAATAGGGATTATACGGTATGTTAAATGGTACTATAGTTTAGAGCGAAACAGAAAAGACCATGTGTTTAACAGATTCATAACTGCATATTAGACTTTAAAGGGATGTGTCAGACACCATACAGTGTGTTATTGACCTAGCGAATCTATATATCGGGCTGCTATTGAACCATAAATGAGATAAACATTTTCATTTTAATTGTGATGTTCCAGTTGGATGACAATAAACATGTAATTGATGAATTTTTAATATATTACAGACAACAGTAAAATACTGAAAAGATTGATTTTTTTAAAATCTGCACAGAATAATTAGAATACCTCAACTGTGAATAAATCAAATGCAATATATAGTTACACTTTTTTTGCATGGACCTCAAATTAAGCCCCTAGAAGATTGAACCTTTTGTTTGACCTATGTCTAAATTATTTTATAGGATACACTTGGTCTATAAAAGTTGTGTTTACATGTGTCAGAACAAAAACACTGTCTGTGTGTTGTGTTATGACACATATGTAGAAACTTGTAATGACAATTAGTTTAAATAAAAATAACCTTAAATTACTTACTCAAAATTTAGTAAACCTTCATATAGATGTCACTAAGCATAAAAAAGGACCAGTCGATTCACCTGACTGCGTTACGTAGAACCTGAAATGAGAACGCAATCCGAATTTACTCTGAAAGATTTCGTTGCAAGTTGAATTATCAATAAAAATGTGCATTATTACCACAAAATATGACCAAAAAATCAACAAAGCATACATATTTACCATTATTTCAAAGACGTATACCACAATCAGCCAAAAGGAAAGTCTAGAACAAACCATAGAAAGGAGCTCTTGCTGACTCGGATTTTTTTTTTCTGTAAGAGGAAGTGCAAGTAGAACCTGGCTAATCGGTTTCGTATTCATCCAAGAATCGGGAAATACCTTAATCTTTGTAAATATTAGTCGTTCAAATTTTTATCTTAAAAATGCATCTCCACTTCAAAGACGAACGCAGATGACTAAGTGATATAAATTTACTCTATGCTTTATGGAACCAAAGCTAGTTCTTTTATGGAATGCCGTACGTCACAAATTACGTCATCATGCGACTTAGAAAGCAGAAAGAAAGAAAGAAAGAGCAGAATGTTTTAAACTCCATATTTTCTGTAAGTTTTTAAGATTCTCATCTTCTTTTTATATCAGACGGATGTAATAACTTTATTTGGGAAATATTTGTTGACAGCTTAATAACAGATCTATATGAGATTCAAGTGGATCTAACAGTAACATTATCTATGGTAACGGCATAACGTTATGTGTTGAAAATGAAAGATGGGCCTAGTTCAGCAGTGTACAGGTTCTCTGCTTTTCTTACAATATTATTGGCCTATTGATAGGCCTAATGTTTTAATGTGTTTTTAATTCCTGCTGCATTGGGTCAATGGGATCTAGTATATAAAATTAAACTGCAGCAATCAAATAACTCACGTAGCATTTGGGGGGGGGGGGGGAGGGGGGTTGTAGATAGAATGTTGATGTTCTATTGTTAAAATGATAAAAATTAATGTCCTACGTACCCGTTGAGGGCTTAAGATTATTCTAACTACGGTGGTAAATTGCAACCCTCCCGTTTGGATTTGCATAAAAAAAAGGAATAAGAAGAGTTAAGTTTCAAATTTTTGTTTGTTTGTGTTTTTACCATAGAAAATGTTCAGTGAAAAGCTAATGTTGTAGGATAGGATTCTCAGGTTCTGAGATCAATATTTTCCTTTCTTTTTCAAAAACTTTTCAGGTAATCCATACAAATATTTTTTCCTATAGTTTTATATCAACCTCCTCCTTTAAAAACCATACCCCACCCGGTATCCTATTGAGTTATTTAACTACATGCAGGTGTAAAATGTACATTATAATACCCCCCCCTTTGAAAAAATCCTTCCACCCCTCAACAAAAAAAAATACCCCACTGTCCTGTCCACAAGTACCTGCATGTGCATGTGCATTCCAAAATGTATACAGATATAAAAAGGCTTACTTACATCTGGAATGCAAGACAGAAAGTCCTAGTCACTTCCCTAAAATGAGTCGTACAAAATATTTATTAATTCGAAAATATTTATTAAATGTTGTATTCTATACTCACAGGTATAATTTGCTGGTTATAAGCAGATCTATGCACGAGACTCCATTATACCACACTGATAGCTTCTCAAAGATTATAAATATGATACATGTAAGCAGGTAAGAAAAAAAACTAAGAGAGAAATATTTTTTGCAGAGCCTGTGGTATACATTGTTTGTTATTACGTGCACAATCAATAACAATTTTGTTGTTACGTGTATAACAATTTTGTTATTACATGTATACATGTGGCAAAACCTTAACCATTCAGCTTATATTTGCTTATCTTGCATTTCTTTAATGTAAATTCATGTATATAATCTTCGTTAATTTATAGAATACATGTTTTTGATTTAAATAAAGTGACAAAGAGATAATGAACTAAATGTTATTGAACCTACAGTACCTGACATTTTTTATTTTCTCTGTATAGGCATGCACAGTTACTTGTCATCACAAGGATCAGATTTCAAGTACCAGAGTAGTCCTAACTCCTAAATTTTCCCAATTTGTCAAAAGTACATGTAAGTATTTTATAATATTTTTTGTTAGCTCACCTGAGCCAAAGGCTCAAGTGAGCTTTTCTGATCAAAGTTTGTCCATTGTCTGTCTGTCGTCGTTGTTGTTGTCATTAACTTTTCACATTTCGACTTCTTCTCAAGAACCAGTGGGCCAAATTCAACCACACTTGGCACAAAGTATCTTTAGGTGAAGGGGATTCAAGTTAGTTCAAATGAAGGGCCATGCCATATCAAAGGGGAAATAATTCAGAAATAATGAAAATTTGATGGTATGATTTAAAAATCTTCTTCTCAAGAACCACTGTGCCAGGAAAGATGAATCTTACAGAGAAGCATCCTCAGGTAGTGTAGATTCAAGTTTATTCAAATCATGACCCCCAGGGAAATGGCCACATGTGTATTTTTTATTGAAAGACCTTTCACTAGATACCAACAACCTTGACCCTTTGACTTTGACCTTGTAGATTTCTGTACCTGTGCAAAACTTGAACCTTGGAAATAACTTTTGAACGGCAAGGGATACGGTTTACCATAACTTTCAAAGGGTTAGGGCTAGTGCTTTCATATTTTACATATTTAATTCTTGTGACAAGACCTTTTATTTGATAACAAGAACTTTTGACCCTTTGACCTTGACCATGGAGTTTGACCTACTTTTAAAAGAAAATTAACCTTGGCCATAACTTCTGAAAGGTTAGGGCTAGGGCTTCCATACTCTACATAAGTAATTCTATGTGGCAAGACCTTTCATTGGATACCGATTTTTGTACTTATTGAAACAAGAGGCCCATGGGCCACATCGCTCACCTGAGTAACTTGGGTGATGCAGATCTTTACCAGATTCCCCCTCTTCCTATACAAATCATGCCCAACAACCCCCTTCCCTTTTTTATTTAAAAACTTTAGAATCTACACTACCGAAGGATGCTTCCACATAAGTTTCAGCTTTCCTGGCCCAGTGGTTCTTGAGAAGAAGATTTTTAAAGATTTGTTCTATATATTTCTATGTAAAAATTTGATTCCCTATTGTGGCCCCGCCCTACCCCGGGGGTCATGATTTTAACAATTTAATATTTACACTACCCAAGGATGCTTCCACATAAGTTTCAGCTTTCCTGGCCCAGTGGTTCTTGAGAAGAAGATTTTTAAAGATTTGTTCTATATATTTCTATGTAAAAATTGGATTCCCTATTGTAGCCCCGCCCTACCCCGGGGGTCATGATTTTAACAATTTAATATCTACACTACCCAAGGATGCTTCCACATAAGTTTCAGCTTTCCTGGCACAGTGGTTCTTGAGAAGAAGATTT
>NW_026934773.1:0-6180 GCF_032062105.1 Saccostrea cuccullata
TTTTTTTTTTTTTTTTGATAAATTAAAGCACAATTTAAACAATATAAGCTGATAGATTGAAGAAAAAAAAATTTCCCTTTTCCCAATTCGAAAATGGAAAACAATCATCGTGTTATCTTACTATAATTGGTCAAATTGTCGCTCCGACTCGATATATATTTTTACCTCTCTCTGTTAAAAAGAAATTTACAAGAAAAGATTCACCTCATGGAGTTTGGCTACCCTGAAGGTAGTATATATAATTTTTACAAATTTTTATTTAAAAAAAATATGTCAGTTATGTTTTGATTAAAACATATGAAAGAAAATTAACAAAACCCCAGGCGAATTATCAACAAGTCTAATATTCAATATATTTTGTATTATATTTTATTATAAGGTTAAGACATTTGTGATAAATGAAGAATTTAAACAGGTAAGAATTTGATATATTGAATAGCATTGTTAGAATGTGTTCATTCATATTTCAAGACCGAGTTAGTTACAGAAATTGGAATTAATTTCATTTTTGTATCGCATGCACTATTAATCTGACTTTTTATAAATTGAGTTCCTTATTATTTCAAGCATGACACGCAAAGAAGAGAAATGAAATTTAATTCTTCAAAAAACATAGAGCACTGTTCTCATTTTTAATGAAATAGACATAACTCAATGAACATTGCATTCATTTATCGGTTTAAGCATTTAAATGATTTAAATGACATTTAAATGACATTTAAATGATTTGTTTTTAAGTTTAGTAGCAGTTTTATCAAATTCATCAAACGCAACTTTTGAAAAGTAACTTATTTTGTTTTGTTTTTTTTTTTTTTTTTAATTTTCCACTAACTTATCTGATATATAATGTATGAGGAAAAATTTAAAAAAAAAAAAGATTTTGTTATACAAACTTTATTTATTAGGAAGCTAGGGACAGCCTTTCCCTATGGATGTAATGACAATGTCGATAGTGTTGGAAATCTTACAAGCCCGCAGTGTAATAATGTAAATTTTGATGGGACTTTTTAACAATACACAGAGACGTAAGCGTAGTCATGGACATCTTCTACAAAAAACCCTGCAATACATGACGTCTCTTTTGATTCATTACTACCTTATGTAAATCAACAGTTAGGTCTACATCATATTCGAACCAAACTTTACTTTGTCCCTTTGAAATTTTTAAATAGTCTTCTTGAAAAGACCAAGGAACATCCAAATTTAGATTCCTCGACACCTGAATATAGGCTCGGTTCTGTGATTATGGATATTGCACATCATAGGCTTTTTAAACCCGCACGTTTCACGGAAGAAAATGCAGCTAAAACAATCCGTCTTTTCCTTAAACTTCAATATGCCAATAAAGGAATTGACGCGGTTAATATATGTAATATTCTTTGTCACAAAAGGGTCCAGTCTTGTATTCCACCATATTTCAAGTTAAAGACTACGCCTTGTATTTCATACAAATATACATCGACCATTGTTTCCAAACTTTTCAACTACAAAAACACTTTACATGGCCTGGATACCGACTATCTGAAAAATAATCCCCCTTCGTGTTCATGTTCTTCTTCGCCCTATAACTATAGTCCTGCTGGACACGTTATTACTGGTGACGTAAAAATAGTTCGTAATGAGGCCCTTTAGATCACTTATTTTAAAAGGTCCTAAATATAGGGAACCCCGATCCTTCAACTGGCGTCGGAATTTCATAAATATTATGGATTCTGTTGAAAATTACGCCAGACGATGGGCCAGATATGAAAAAGAAGACATTGACACCTTGTCAGAATGGATTAAATGTATCAGATCCTTTTATAAAGTAACGTATTAAAAGATTGAGGGGCAAAATGAAAACCATCTATCCTTCTGTGTTCTTTAAACCAGAAGTGAAAAAAGAATTAGATAGATTACACGATCAATACGTACTGGTTCCTGCCGACAAAGCAGGTAACAGCATTGTCTTCGTTTTTAAGGCTCTTTTTTAAATTGCATTCTAGAAGAACTTGGATTTAATTCTACAATTGGTAATCCTACTTATAATTTTCTTTTTCTTTTAAGGAAGAAATTCTTCAAAATCACCTGTCAGTTTTGAATGCTTTTAATATTCCACAGAGCCAAAATGAATTTGAACTACCTTATATATATATTGGATTCCAAAACTTCATAAGGATCCTTACAGACAAAGATACATTGCAGGTTCAAGTAATGTTCAACCAAACCTTTTTCGTTGCCTCTCACTAAGATATTGACAGTAGTGAAGGAAAAACTTCAAGAGTACTGTACAACTATATATTCAAGAAGTGGTGTAAATCAGATGTGGATACTTAAAAATTCTAAAGAACTTTTTGGGCAATTTGAAATCATAAGACCTTACAAAAATCAACAGCATAAAAACGTACGACTTTTTTAACTTTATACACAACAATTCCCCACGACAAATTAAAATCCAAGCTTTTTGATATCGTTGACAGCTACTTTTTCAATAAAAAAGGAATTCGTAAATTTACTTACCTTGTCATTGGTCATTTGCAAAATTATTTTGTTAAAATGCATTCTGATTGTACACACAAGTACTCTGAAGTTGACCTCAAAGAGATGCTTGAGTTTCTGATAAACAATATCCATGTTGTTTTTGGAGACCAGGTCTTCCAACAATCTATTGGAATTCCCCTAGGTACCGATTGCTCCCCGTTATTAACAGACTTGTTTTTGTATTCATATGAAGCAGAATTTGTGCGAAATCTTGCGTGAAAAAAAGAAAACACTCGTGTGGCCTTCAACTCGACATTTAGATATATCGACGACATATGTCAATTAACAACGGTAATTTCCATTCTTACGTCAATGCGATATATCCCGGTGAGCTCGAGATAAAAAAAAATATCACAGAGTCTGACACTTAGCTTCTGTTTCATACTTGGATATTTTACTTGAAAAAGACACTAATGGTAATCTAACAACCAAGCTATATGATAAACGTGATGACTTTAACTTTTCTATCGTCAACTTCCCTTACTTATGCAGCAATATTCCTTCATCACCTGCATACGGAGTATTTATATCTTTAGTTGATTCGATACGCAAAAGCATGCTCTACGTATGAACAATTTCTTAAACGAGGTTAATTATTGACAAACAAGTTGATGAAACAAGAATATCAACAGTCTCGTTTAAAATTTTCTTTCGTAAATTCTATGGTCTATACAATGACCTTGTCAGCAAATACAATTTATCATTGAATAAAATGCTGACTGACGTTTTTTCATACCAATTGTTAGTCCATTATTTATACACTGAATTGAGCACGGATTTTTTCCGTTATTTCCTGATTATGACAACGAGCACACGGCGGGTGTGACCGGTCGTGGGGGTGTTTACTCCTCCATGGCACCTGATCCCACCTCTGATGTTTGGGGGAAACCGTGTTTACTCTGCTCTTATTTTATATATTTGTTTAATAAAGTTAAATTGAATCTGTTTGTTATTTCCATATCCTTCTCTCGATTTTTTGTCAATGGCAATCATGTGTTTATTGATAGGATTTTTTTTTTTAATCGAAGATTCCTTGCGATGTAAGTATTGTTTTAATGTCAATATTATGATACAATGTATCTTTAAAATGTTGATTTTAATTTTGAAAGACGTTTTTGTAGCTGTTGCAAACGGGATCATTTAAAACTGCAGAATCATCTTTTCATTATCTTTAATAAACTTGTATTTTAGACATCATGATCATATGATCGGTGCTTTTCTCACATTTATTATTTCGATTTATTCAGCCATTTCGATTCTCGTAAGTTATGTATATTTGTATTTTATTGTATGTTGTTTATCATCCCATAAAACACACTCAGATCAACGTCACCAATGTTTCAACACCCTTTGAAAACAATGAAAATAGTGACAAAATCAAAGAAATTTGTTGTGTTAAAGTGTTTCCGTTCTTTATCTATGTAATATCCCGCGGAACTACACAATCACTATTCAAAATGTATGCACAACGATTGATCAGAAAGATGGCATTCACAGGGTATTTGAACAGTCTAGCGTTTATATTTTAGGTATCAAATAAAAGATTAAGGTGTAATCTGACAACATAAACTTTTTTAAAGGATTTCTTTGAGAAAAAGTAATGAAGAGCAATGTAAAATTTAAATGGAGTGAATATAGTGTCTATGGCTTACATTTCTTGAAATATGTATCAAATAAATGGGTCATCCATTATATCAAAATTATGTATTCAAAATAAATAGAAAAAATGAATATGATGTGAAACGGATTGAAATTCGATTCTTCAAGTAATAGAAACTAATAAACCCCTTTTCCATTCAAAAATACTCTTAGGTTAAGATCTAGTAAATGAAAGTTGCTTACATATTTACTTCTTCCTTTCATCTAGGGGAATGGTGAGGGACAGACTTGTTCGTTTGCTTTATTCTACCAAGGACCAGAACATTGAAACCTATTAGGTATTTTATAAACCTCTTTTTACCATTTTAACTAATGTTTAATTTATTAAATTTACGAGGATTTGTTTCAAATATATCTATTTTTGCCTAGGATATTTGTCACTTTTCTCTGTTGAAATTACATATTGTATAGAATCCTGAATGCCATCTGGAAATATGTGTATAAATGTCAGGAAATGGTCAATATCTAATGACATCATGAAACAAACGAAAATACTTTAATTCTTTTTACCAAAATATGTCCGGTCTCAGCTTTTAAAAGAATAAACTTATGCTTTAATCTAGGAAATTGGTGAGGGATACACTTGTTCATTTGCCGTATTCTACCAATGAACAGGACATAGAAACACATCAGGTATTTTATAAACCTTTTTCTCATACCAGTTTTACTCTAATTTATTTGGTTAAATTCATGAGGAGTTGTTTCAAATACATCTAATTTTACCAAGGGTCGTTGCCTTTTCTTTTGAAATTTTATATTGTTTAGAATCCTGAACGCCATTTAGAAATACATGTACAAATGTTAGGAAAGGGTCAATATCTGACATCATGAAGCAAGCGAAAATCATTAAATTCTTTGAACCAAAATATGCCGAGCTTCAGCTTTTAAAAACAAATTATGCTTAAATCTAGGAAATTGGTGATGGACAGACCTGATCTACCTGGGGCCAGGGCATAGAAACATGTCAGGTACTTAATACACCTTTTTTGTCCCGTTTCCACTAGTGTTTAATTGGTTGAATTTCCGAGGAGTTTCAGATATATTTATTTTCGCCAAGGGCCGTTGCCTCTCTTCTTCGCTAAAATTTCATATTGTATAAAATCCTAAACGTTATCTAGAAATACATGTACGAGGGGTTATCAAAAAGTTCGTGGACTAAGGCTATAAAATTCAAACTATGCAGTCTGTGCTTTCAAAATTTATATGGAACATAAAACAACAAAAAATAAGGACATGTTGAAAAGTTTAGCTTGATACGTTTATTATTTGCCAAATTATTATAAAATAAAAACGACATTAGTATCCTCATCACCCGGCGCTGCCGTCGTTTATTTTCATGACGTCTGACAACATTATTGTTTTTTCAAAGTCCTCTTCTTCTACCTCATGTACTTTTTTGGATGAGATTCCCTGGAGCTGAGTAAGGACTTAATCCCGCTTGGTTTATATGACTTTACAATGTCATGAACAGCAGCTTTCAATGAATATAATATTCCAAATGGATTTATACATTGGGAGACATCCTCGCTTGATTGTGCCAGTATACTTTGCTTATGGGAGTTCAATACCTACAACATATGATCAACGTCATTTTTTGACGCGATTGAGTTTTCACACTTTGACTACAAATCAACATTAACTGTATATCCCTTTTCTCTCTGAATCTATTTTGACATTAAAAGACAAGTATTCTGGATGCATATTATTTCTCTGTAGCCAGTTTAAACATTTCTTAGGTCTATATAAGTTTTTTCAAGGGCAAAACGTGATAGAATGTTGAAAAAAGACCCCCCCCCATTCCTTTTGACGTCATTTTCAAGGCCTCATTTAGTTGGATAATCCATGTAAAATTTACGATATAATTTCATAGAAATTCCAGAATGAAGTGTTAATTTC
This sequence comes from Saccostrea cuccullata, assembly GCF_032062105.1. NCBI lineage: Eukaryota > Metazoa > Mollusca > Bivalvia > Ostreida > Ostreidae > Saccostrea > Saccostrea cuccullata. The sequence continues at coordinate 6,076 of NW_026934773.1, forward strand.
AATTTTTTTTGGAAAAAATGTCCCGACACACCCTAATTAATGGGATTTTTGGATGTCAAATGTTCATGTCAAAAGAGTTTTTTCTCAGTCACAATGGGGCGCAAA
>NW_026934774.1:0-6196 GCF_032062105.1 Saccostrea cuccullata
TGGGCACTATCAACAACCGGAAATTGAAATTTTAAGCATGTCGGAAATCCTATGCAAAATACTGGAAATTAAATGCAGTGAAAGAAAACATGAATATGAAATGAACAAGCACACAAAATTGTGTACACCTAATAAAACCCTTAACCCTGGTAATGTTTATCTAGCATATATTGTGTTCATTTGAGATAATTTCCATTTTTCAAAAGATAAGATATTTATAAGCTTGTATCTTTAACTTGTTCTTGGAAAGCTGACACTTATTCAGTTCACAAGGAATCTGTAGCTCTGGAGCTTCAAACGCTATTACCCAGAGAACAGGCCCATAGCATCAAAGTAGTGGGAGCAACCTCCAACATCGCTCACATGAGCACATGGGCTAGGTAAAAACAAATCAGCTCAGCACTCAAAAGTTTACTAGTGGAAAGGAGGGGGATGGACTTGAATTTCATACTTCTTGCCACCATATCAATATAAACTAGTGTTAATTGTAACGGGGACCGTTACAGATGTTCCCCAAACGCTCCCCAATTCCATTTTGGTGCCATATTCCCTTAAGATTCATAAAATAAGACAAACTCTGTGCATTTTTTACTTTAACAACCTTTTCCCAGAAGGATACCAATTATTCAAATTTTAACATTGCAACCAAGAGCATATGAATGCATTTGCATTATGACCATATCATCTTGTCTACACTATCTATATATTTTAAAATACTTTAAATTAAAGCATTCATCCCAATAGTAATAATAATCACTCATTCTAAGTTAATTTCAATTTTACTCGTTCCAAATGCACGCACGTGCATGATTACCATACCTACTTGTAGTCCCTTACATCTATCTATGTTCTAAATCCCATCCTGTTTGGTTGAAAAACGAGGGAGTTACAACCATTTCAAGTTTCAGCCAATCAGATTTCAACACACGTGCATGCGAGTGATTTTTTGATTTTTTTTCAATTTCATATTGAAGGATATCCTAATGCATGACTATATTTTAAATTTCAAAGAATTTCGTCAAAAAACAAAGGAGATATAGCCATTTAAAGTTTCAGCCAAGCAGATTCCAGCAAGTGCACATGCGCATGATTTTATGAAAATTCTTTTATATCATGCTGTAGATCTTCATAACTTAGGACTATGCTCAAAATTTCAAACGAGTATGACAAGAAACAAGAAAGATATTGAGACTTTAGTTTCAGCCAATCAGAGCAAAGCGCACGTGCTTGTGCGTGAGATCTTGCTTTTTTGACAATGCTATCTTGTCTATACTAATAATGTATCCTTACATTATGAGTTTCGAAAAATTTCATCAAAAAATAGAAAAGTTACGGCAATATCCATTATATTGGTCATTTCACGTGTTGCACGTGCGCGCTCTTGCAAGCACGTGCGCGCAAAATGACCTTCGTTCGGCAACTCTGCATAACATGCCTACTGACCCTAAAAAGGTTTCACCTAAGTCGGATGTGTAGTTTACAAGATCACTCGTGGACAAAATTTTCCCAGGAAGAAAAATAATAATAATAGTAAGAAACAGAGTAAAAACAATATGTTCCCCAACTTCGTTTGGGGAACATAATTACTGGTATTAATGTAAAAACTTTGGGCCAGGAAAGATGAAACTTGTCCTCAGGTAGTGTACATTCAAGTTTATTCAAGTCATGACCCCCGGTGGTAGGGTGGGGCCACAATGGACGACCAACGTTTTACATAGGAATATATCTTCTTCTTAATAACAGCAAAGCCATGATTGGTCATATTTATATGGAAGCATCCTCAGGTATTGTAGATTCAAAATTGTTCAAATCATGACACCCGGGGGTAGGGCGGGGCAACAATGAATGATCAAAATTTTACATAGGAATATATAGGAAAAATATATAAAAATCTTGATTGGTCTTGTTCAAATGTCAGCATCCTCAGGTAGTTTAGATAAAGATTTGTTAAAAATATACGAAGAGAGAGAGAGAAATATATCGAGAAACAGCGCACTTTTTTTGTGCGCAATGAATACTGAATAGACACTCTTTACAGGGGGTGGCATTGTAGTTCTCTAGTCGTTGATATTTATTTTTTGAGAGCGTTAGTTCTGCAGGTAGAATTTTTTTTAGGATGACATCGGCGAATCCATAAGAAAGTAATTTGCAGAAACCTCCCGGCTTGAAATACGCTGAATTAGCTTCCACTTTTTTGAAACGTTTGTCCCTTACTAAAACCACATATTCTAGAGATGCCACAAAATACACTTTCTGGGTCAACCTTGAGCTTTCCTCGTATTGTTGAACCCAGATTCTTTAAAACCTCCAAGCACCAACACGAGTTTCTTTTTTTTCGTTTTATATAAGGAATTAGCATAGAATAAACTTTTACACCAGTTTGGGATGTATCGGCATCGAAGTTCTGATTCCAACTGACTATAATTTTTAACAACAAAAAATCATACATACTAAATTTAAAGACATGGCAAAATAAAAAGATTAACAAAACGCATTTAAGGAATAACTGTCTAATTTTTCGATTGGCTTGCGTGATAATTTGCATAAAACGCCAAGGTCGTTTATGCATAAAATTATCACGCAAGCCAATCGATTGATCATCGTCATGAAATCGAAAAAATGTGACAGTTATTCCTTATACATGCGCTTGATTCCGCCAATCCACGTGCTACAACCTTAAGCCCCGCTTCTTGTCTCTATTTGTCCCGCCCTGCACGTGATTTTTTTCTAACCGCGCCTATCTATGAACCAGTGCATTGATGAAAAAATAAAGAACTATTTGTAATTTTATCTCGGAAAAGACATTGGAAATGTAAATATATAGAAATCAAGTATCAAACAATAATTAAAGCGAATGGTGACATTTTAGCAGCATGTAAAGTGTATACAATAGAATTAAAGATAAAAGATTAAGTGTCAAAAAATATATACAGAAGTCAAGGAATTAACTGTCCATCTCTGACTGGTGTCTTCTACATATTCCCACCTTTTATTCATTCATTCATTTATTTCTCTCAAAAACCATATACGTATGTACATGGTACAAGAGGTAAATATATACATATTTACAATAATTATGGAAGAGTAGAAAGGATATGGGTGAACATGACGAGAGATAAGCCCATAGCGCGACAAACATAAAGATGAAAAATTAAATCTCAATTTTATCAAAATTTTCCTTAATATTTCATCTAACATTATAGTATACTTTATGTAAAATCTTGACAACTTGCACAAATCTCATGAAAATTGAAATTATTTGCCTATGAAATATTATACACACACGAAAGAGGACAAAACGAGTCATTTTTTCACACTATAACACTATTTTTCGTTATGAGTGGGTCTTCTCTCCATTTTTTTTGAAAGGTAATCCTGAAAGTTTGCATAAAAACAAACATATTTTGGTTTCCAAAATTATGGAGCAATGACCCACTATACTTTAAAAATATAAGTTTATGACATAACTTTTGTATCTTTTCGAGAAATACTTGAAGTCCCTAAAGTCAATGGTCATATCACAAACATGATTTAAATGCTACACTTTATCAGAACTTGTGTAGCGTAGTGGTTAGCGTGCTAGTCTCAATAGAGAATGCACCTCAGGATTTTTAATGCCAGGGTTCGAACCCAATGGATACCACGTTAACTTTTTATATAAAAGTTATAAATAAATGTTAACAAAAAAATTTTCCTCAAAACTTTTTGTTTCTCATGATTTCATAAAAATCAATGATGAGAACTTTACTCTAAATACTAAATTCACAATTTGAATATGATTTTTATATATATCTGAAGCTATTGGGCTTTCTGCACGCTAAGTTCACCCAACTCCTTACAGGAGGACAGACAGTGTCAAAAATTTTGGTGATATATATATACACAATTTTCGAAAGAATCTGGATCAGTACTTAACAGAATTTTTAAATATTTGGATGTACATAATATTTCTGCAACAAAAATTTTTTTCGGATACTACATAATGCATTACATTCCAGTAAATAATGAAACTCTTTTAAAAATCTAAATTCCACCTATTCCCACTTGCAAATAATAAAAGGTGTTTAAATAGTTAATTTGTTTCAACAGTAATTAGACTAATTACATCCCCTTCAGATTTACTGGTGTCTTCTACCTATTTCCACTTTTCAAAAATCTCAATCCCTTCCATCCATTCCTTTTTGCAAATAACAAAAGATGTTTAAGTAGTTAATTTGTTTTTACAGTAATTAGACTAATTACATCCCCTTCAGATTTACTTGTATTTTGTACAGAAAATAATGAATACATCTATGAGAAAATGAATACATATATGAGAAAATATGATTTATTTCGGATTTGTGAAAATAATAAAAAGGTCTTGCAAGAAAAAGCAATTTAATATCTTGATTTAAGAACATGAAATAAATAGATTTATCGGGGGAAAGCATTCTAATTTATTAAGTGGGTTTTAGAATGAATAGATGAATGGAAAAAAAAATAATGTAATTCAATTAAAAATCCATTTTTTTCTTTCAAATATTAGTAAAAATTCTTATTTATAATGTATTCTACACCGATTATTGCAGACATCAAAGAAATGCCGCGGACATTATTCTCCAATAAATCACGAACGTCATCAAAAAATTATCAGATCAGAAACACGTATCAAACCTGTACAATTGAAACAAATATTTGACTCTAAAATGAAATACTTGTTTATACCACATCGATGTGTCGTCTTTTGCAGTCTGAACACTGTAAATTGCATCAAGTTGCTGATGAATGTCGGTTTTTATAGCCAAGCGGGGCTATTCCACGGACCTCCCTACACATTTAAACACCAATAAAGCAGTTAAACAGGAACATGATTTTGTTATTGTATATTCATTAAAATTAATCAATACATATAACGAACAAATTTGAAATTTAAAAAGGCTATTTCTAATGCAACGAAAGCTCAATTTGTCTGCATTCCATACACGTGTAAGCAAACAAATTTTCCCTCTGGTGTTAAATGGAACAGCGTAATCGAGACATGGTGACCTATTTAGTTTCTTTATAGAGAAAACGATCAGGCGTATTTTAGCGATCTTCATGATCTTTGTAGAATAGAAATAAAGACCTCGTTGTAGTGAATGATGTAGTATAACTTCCTCGGTCTCGAATTGTTCTTTGAAATATAAAGCCTCGTTAAAGCCTCGGCTTTTATTTTTTAAACAACATTTTGAGACTTCGGATCTTATCCTGCAACATTCAAGAAAAAGCGGACTTTATTTCTTAAATATAAAAGTCTTCTATTCCAGTCATTGTTTGAGAGTTATTATGTTTTCATAGTTAATTACATGTATTTGTTTACACAAAAATTCCACCTACTCCCACATAAAATCTTACTTTTTCTACCTGATTTTCAAAAAGTGGGAATAGGTAGAATGAATCCTCTGACTATGCCTCGGGTGGGATTAAGGCTGTGCAGAATTTATATAATCTATCACATTTGTGAAATGTATGAAAAGTTTTTATAACAATTAACACAAAGTTCAAAAAGTTAATTTACAAAGTATTTTATAATAAGTCCGAAAATGTCGTATTTTACACCGTAACAATATAGCACTAACAGGTCTTTATGGTCTCTTTCTTGTCTGCTTTTTCCGTATGTTGCTCACTTGTGCTGTAGTTCACTTCTGTCAATATCTGTAGACTCTTGAGTAATTTCTACACATATTGGACTGGACAACAACCACAACGCTCTTTAATACTCGGACATTCCTCTGTCTCAGGTCAGTCCATCTGTTGTTTTCAAGATTTGTTCAGTTGATAAATCGTAAATAACAATTATATACCCTCGAATCTACGATTCTGGGGCATAAACACATGTTTCATTTCAAAGTTTACTGCGATATATCGAGTCAACATACGAATAAAAATAACAATTGTTCATTGATAAAACATCGTTGATATATGTCGAAATGATGGCCACGCAAGTGTTTCCACTCCTCATATAGAAGATTTTGGATAATTCTGCTTCCGGCATAAAAAAAGGCCACCGTCAGCTAATGAGGGGCACAGTTAGTGCCAATCGGGATTCCAAAAGTTTTTGTCAATTAGGAGATTATGCCTTCTTTTTATATCAATTTCAGAGTACTTTGTGGACAGGAGCAACCTCCAAACCTTAATATACAACCGGGTCCAAGAATATTTTTGTTTTTTTTTCTTT
>NW_026934775.1:0-6176 GCF_032062105.1 Saccostrea cuccullata
ATCAACATTGACTGCAGGTACATGTACTTCCAAGGGTCAACCTAACAATGTTTTGAGGTTAGAGATCCCATCATGTATTGATACTATTGTCATAAGCAAAGACGGAAAAGACATCACACTGTCTATTTAGTAAATTACATGTATTTATGTAATAAATATACTTTTTCTGTTTAGTTTATTTTTCTTTTTGCTTACCAATAACATGCAGTCGAGACATGGTGTGTGACCCATGGTGTATGATCAGATTTGATCATAACCTATCATTCGCAATTATAGGTTCAGTAATTATGAACACAATAGCATGGTCACTCGCCCGTGAAGCTTCAGCTTGGAGTGTACCAAGTGAAGCTTGGGGTGTACCAAGTGATTTGGTAGCAGCAAAAAATGTATGGGGTCTCAACCGAATTCGGCCAAAGCGACTTCAGGTACATCAGTTGTTTGTTATGTGACATGGTTAAAATTAGAAAAAATGTACGGATATTTAAATCCTTAAGTTTAACGATAAACGGATAATTTTTCACTATCAAATTGATTATGTTTTCTTTAAGATAAATTGCTTAACCCAGAAACTGCTTTGAGCAACTTCCCCATGCCCAGATATTATATAAAATTTACTAGTCTGTTGATAAACTTCGTAGATTTACACTATATATACACATTGAATTCATGTAAATTTACGAAAAAAAAAAAATACAACAACAACACATCGCTTGCTCCCAGCACTTTTCAAAATAATAGGGACAATAGCTACACGTGTATAAAATATTATAATTTGTAATTTTGCAGATATCGTTTAACTTTTGAGATTATCGATGAGGGCTGAAACGATATTTTCTCTTAATGGTCGATACAAATTGCAATACGTGTGTCACAATTCAATTTTGTCGATAGGATATAAAAAAAACAGATTCTTAGGTTAAAGAAAACATGTATTATTCAGATTCCAAAAGACTATACAAAAGGTGGCAATATAAAAAGAAAACTGTTCCTGTGCTTCTGTAGATTTAGATAGCATATTGTCTTTGTCAATTATAGCAGAAGTAGCCTGTCCTAAAACTTTCTCTTTTTTCAATTTTCTCTCTTATGAGTGTCAAACTGTCAAAATGAGGACAACACGGGTCATTTCAAAAGGTAATCTAACATGGTTATAAAAAAAATGTATTGTATTGAAAATCGAGGTAGTGAATCGAATATTGAAGTGAGTATTATTTTGAACAATAACAGCCCTATTATCGTGGGGTTGTGCTGTGACTGTAGTACGTTTATTCATAAAATCCCTGACGGCAACGAGACGTATTTGTTATTAATTGAATATGACAGTGAAATATTCAGTAATGCATTCAGAAATATAAATCAATTTTAGTCAGATCACACTTATTTAGTTTTCATTTTCATACGAGGGGTGACAAAAAAGTTCGCGAGCTATCTCTATATCTACAAAAGCACAATTCAGATTAGAAAACAACTTGGTACACACATAGCCATACACAAGTTCTATAAATAGCATATGATCTTCCTCTTCAAATGACCATGCCCTCTACTTTTGATACTACTAGTAACACCCATTTTTTGCACATCCAAAGGTATATTTCAGTTTTTAAAAAATAAAGAATTTTGACTGTGTTCTTAGTATGAAACTCTCCCCTGCCACCAAAGGAACATGTTTAAACGTTCATTCGTAACTGCTGTTCTTGTTTTAAATACTCTTAAATAGACATATACGTTTGAGGCAAGACATGAATTGGAAATTCCACCGAAATGTTCTTTAAAAAGTAAAAATTCGAAGGAAACAAACTGATATTGTTTTTCATTTTATTTAGGTTTCAGGAACTTAATAGGACTTTTAACTAGATTGTTATTTGACGCCTAAAATTAAATGTTACATCAATGACTAAAACTTTCTCTTTTTCAATTTTCTCTCTGATGAGTGTCAAACAGTCAAAATGAGGACAACACGGGTCATTTCAAAAGGTAATCTTACATGGTTATAAAAAAAAATGTATTGAATTGAAAATAGAGGTAGTGAATCGAATATTGAAGTGAGTATTATTTTGAACAATAACAGCCCTATTATCGTGGGGTTGTGCTGTGACTGTAGTAGTTTATTCATAAAATCCCTGACGGCAACGAGACGTATTTGTTATCAATTGAATATGACTGTGAAATATTCAGTAATGCATTCAGAAATATAAATCAATTTTAGTCAGATCACACTTATTTAGTTTTAATCTAGTTTTAATTTTCATACGAGGGGTGATAAAAAGTTCGCGAGCTATCTCTATATCTACAAAACCACAATTCAGATTAGAAAACAACTTGGTACACACATAGCCATACATAAGTTCTATAAATAGCATATGCTCAATAAAGTTTTGCTCCTTGTATGTGACGTCACAATGTGAAAATGACGTCACTATGTAGGTCACTTGAAACAAAAAAAAGGCTGTCTCAGTTGTACTCGTTTAAAAAACGACTGTATATCTTAAAAATCCCTTAAAAGTAGCGTATAATAATTTGTACACAGTTTATTTAGACAGATGACTTCCTATAAATTCAATCAATGATTGGATTGGTCGTTTTAGTGAAGGAAAGCAGATGGTTAAAATGATACTTGTTTTTTTGCCCAGTGAAAGCAGGTTTAAAAGGAGGTGTGTTTTTAATAAAGCAATTTGCTATCAAAGACGTCCAATTTACAATTTTAAAAATAATTGAATATTTTAAAAATAATATAGTTATTAAATACCTAAGATATCATTTACTTTAGATTTAAAACATATTAAATATGATGAGAAGAAAGCACACATTCTCTTTCCACCTTGAATAAACGTCTCTTCCGAGACAGAAGATCTGGGTTTTGATGGTCACCATGCTTAGTTTTGGAAAGGATACGGATGTGCATTAAATTCGGAGAGGATTAATTTAAAATATAATCAACACTGAAACCAAGTATTATTCCTGTTATGGAAGTTATTCAATTAGTTCGCGAACTTTTTGATCACACCTCGTATTTACAAGTTGCAGATATAGCTTGGACTGTGTCTGAAGTCTCAAAACCCACATGGTTAACTAGTCTATGACGTCATCTCTGTCAGTGGAGCGAGATCAATGCGGCTTTTATTTTACATTCACATAAAATTATAATGCCAAAAAAAGTTACACATTTATTTGTGTTTACAAAAATAATTAGAAATCACACAATGTAAAATTGTGTAAAAGAAAAAAAAATATCTATTCCATGATAATGTTCCAATATAATTAACAGTGGTAATTTCCATTCCTACGTTGATACTTTATATCCTGGTGAACATGAGATAAAACAGAGTCTGACACATCTGTTTCATATTTGGATATTTTACTTGAAAAAGACGTTAATGGTAATCTAACAATCAAGCTATATGATAAAGATGATGACTACAACTTCATGTCGTCAACTTCCTTTACTTATGCAGCAACATACCTTCATCACCTGCATACGGTTTGTATATATCTCAGTTGATTCGATTCGCAAGAGCATGCGCTAAGCCTTAACAATTTCTAAATCGAGGTAAATTATTGACAAGCAAGTTGATAAAACAAGAATATCAACCGGTGTAGTTGGTCAGCAGGGAATGCTAACTCCTGTACGGCACCTGCTGCCATCTCTGATGTTTTGGATGTCCGGGTTTGATCTGCTCCTTTTTTGCATTGATTTAGGATCTTTTACATTGAATCATGTTCGTTATCTACATATCCTTCTCATACCTTTCGGAATCCTTAAACGGCATAAGCAAATAGTGTAATACTTGTATTCAGACACTAGGTAGAAAAAGTTTATGTAAAGATGTGCATGTGTTGCCGATTTGACTGCTAAGCAACTTATTGAGGACTTACATAAAATCAGAATAAAATTGTTTGTAATCCCTCATTAAGATTTATTTATACTTGCGATTTATGGGATTAATATATTGTATTTTTAATGAGTTATTTATCATTGATATTGCACAATAATTACGAACAATTATCATCAGTAATGACTGTTCCTTTTCAACTAACACAAAGGTGCTGCGAATATTCTTTCCTGCTATAAACATGTTTAAGATATTCATGTTACAGATTGTATTTGATAAAATAAATTATGTCAGATAGGACACATGTAAAAATGGTGTAAAGATTTAAACATCCGTAAACTATAATATTGAAGCATTTTAAAGTATCTTAAGAAAAGTTTAAATATACTTTTTGGGGGTTAATGACACACATTTAATTAAATAGGAAAAGTATAAAAATATTTTTTTTTACAGATCAGACACATGTACATGAATCGTAAGATAAACAGAAAAAAACAAATAAATATTTTGTTTCCAAACACATTTTAAATCATACGTATAAAAATCAGAAATTAAAAGATAGCAGCTGAAGTTTTATCTTCAAGCAAAAAGACAAGGTGATATCTTTATCTTTATCTCAAAATGTGTGTTTACCAATCATCCCTGACAAACCGACATTAACATTACGGATGCTCATTTCATTTATGAAAAGTTTTTACATGTTTTTGTTCTTTCATCAGGTTAAAAAATGCATCGCTGTTTTGCCGAAATATCTGCCATTTGATTTGTATATATTTTTGATTTTGTATTCGGAATCAGAGAAATAATTTCTTTCATTTTCATGTATGTGAAATTGATTGGTCTTTTGATAGAAGAAGAAAATGTAAATGCGTAAAATAAATTTTAAAAAAAAGCATAAAACAATGTTGAATTTCATATCCCTACAAAAATTTTCATGACTCGCATAGTGCATGTTTGATTATGTATCAAACAACTGTGCTCGCCCAAACTCAGTCGCTCTGTCAAAATATAACTTAAAATGAAACAAAATGGGCAAATTAAACTCAAAATAATTCAAATTAAATTTAAACTTTAATTAACTTAGCTCTCCCAAGTACTTTCAGCACTTTAATTTAATTATAAGCTGATTTGACAACCTCATTTTAAGCATGTTAGGCTCCGTCTTTGCTTTAAATTTCTTTCAGTTTTTCAAACATTACATGTTTTTTTTTTCTTCTACTGAATAATTAAATATCAACTTTAGGAGGACATATTATTTTCTCTAAAATGTCTTTTGTGGCTAATCGGGTACTAGTTACATGTAGATTTTATTATCTATGTCAACACATTTAACAGTCTGATATGTAATGAAATGTGTATAAAGATAAAGTACAGATTTCCAGCTCAAAAGTTCATTAAACATTGCAAAATAAGAACAGAGCAATAACAGACCTGCAAAACATCAGTGGTGAGATCAGAAGCCATGGAGAAATAAGCATCCCTTGCCGACTGGTAACACCAGACTTGTGCTTCTTGTCCTAATAAAAAAAAAATACGGAGAAATCTCTCTTCAATTCGGTGTGTAAATAATGGTATCACAGCTAGTAGGAAAAGTCAGTCAGCATTTAACTTAATGCTAAATTTTATTTGCTGACAAGGTCATTTTTTCAATCGTAAAGCTAACAAGGCATTCCAAAATCATAGAAACCGTAAAAACCGGAAGGGGAGGCTTGAGGGACCGTATCAACACCCCCTCCTAATTTTGTCGAAATGTATTAAACTGTGTAAACTGTGTAAATCATACTACAGCAAAACTCGGTTATAACGAAGTCACTGGGACCCATGAAATTACTTCGCTATATCAGTAATTCGCTATAACCGTATAAGAAATTCATTAAATTTATATAGATGGGGATCCAAGATGACCTCTCTAAATCAGTAAATTCGCAATATCCGTGTTCGTACTAACCGGGTTTTGCTGTAGTAAGTAAGTCTACTTTGTGCTTGAGTCCCCTCAATGATAATATAAACAACGTTTGTGTGATAACTTCTTAGCTTGATACTTGTACGTAGTTTCTATTTGATATTCCTCTAATGAATATTCCCCCACCCCCACCCCCCAAAAAATGAAATTGAAATTGATTTATATAGATTTTAAACTGAAATGCTCGAAATATGTAAATAAAAATATCAATGAAAACTTTAAAGGATTTAAAAACAAAAAATTCATGTAATGTATGTCCATGTTAATACCACGATATGAAAATACATGTAGATATATTATCTAATAGGCAAATGGCTTACGATGGACCTAATTTTAAAAATCTGCATACTGTACATGGTTGTCAAATTTTGTTAATCAAATTATTT
>NW_026934776.1:0-6128 GCF_032062105.1 Saccostrea cuccullata
ATTAAAAAAGATGTTAATGTGATTAACATGTTCTAAAATCCACTAATAGGTTAAGACGAGAATAACTTAATTACTGGTAAACCAATGTTAACCGAAAAGTACAACTGTATTTTAATGTAGGTAGCATAGACCATTTTCATAATTGTCAAACGGGCTTTCATGCAAAATAAGTTTTAAAAAAAATATGTTCATTCAAAGACACACATTTATGTGCTTGTATATTTTATTCAAAATACTCACCGCCACAGGATAAGTGCATCGCCTCCTTTTCAGTGTCACAGGGTTCAATAGACACATTACATTTTGTAAGGTCAAATCCTTTACTCTTTTGATCACATATAAAAGACTTGTATGTGACCCCATTTGGCGATTTGTAGCCTCCTTCCTGAGCAAGATGAACACCGTGTCTATGGTAAGATATGAATTAAACATATTAGTTAAGAAGAAATTTCTTCATAAGATAAAATACAATTGTTCGAATTCAAAAAAAAAAAACATGCATTCCATTTATAAGAAGTGATGCGTAATTAGCAAGGTAAATACAGGTATTTCAAATTAAAGAAATCGATACGTAGTTCTCCTATGCAACTTACATATCGCCATTGAAAAGCGTATTGCAAGCTAGCATAGCTGTAAACAGATCAAAGGACTGACACAATGCACCCCAGACATTGTCTCGCCACATCAGTACAATTCCGTCCATTGGGGTAGACCCATTTGTAATGGCCAGCGGCGATTCTAAAACATACAATGTAAGTATTTTTACCAATTTTTATTCTTTGTTTTCTTTGAAAAATTCACAAGAAATAATTTACTTGGCAGCTTGTTTCTGTTTTGTTCTCCTGAAAATATCGACATTAGTTATTATCATTGCCTTACCTATCTCCGAATATGTCAATGATCTCTTGCAAAATAATTTTGCAATTCTGAATTAGATCAAAACGTTTTGAACGAAAAAAAGAATATCAAGTTTCTTATTAATAATTTCTATGTTGTTTTTGAAAATAGTGTTTAAAACTATGTACAATGTACAAATTTCAATTCGTGAAAATGCGTTCCACTAATACCAGAGTTATCCTTTATAAACATTAAGCAGAATTTATTCAAAACTTCTGTAAATATATTTCGACGATGCTTTCTCAATTAAAATATCTAATTTGTACTCCAAATTATAAAGTTGATAATGTGGATTTGTCCATTTGTCTGATCATGATCCTAGTTGATTTGAGATGAATATATCTCCACGGTACCTGTGCCCTTCTGTGTTTTTAGATATCCGAGTTCACCACTCTCCAAATTTATGAAGTTTCATTTGATTTTAACGTGCGAATACTTTTCGTTATAATTATCCAATTTTAATTTGTTTTATTTTTATTAACCGTGTACATAGAAGCACAAACAAATTCATCTAGTTCTTAATGAAATTAGACCTCTTTCTAATTTAAACAAAAAGGTTTTAAAAAATTCACTACTTTGAAACGAAGTGCACATGGCAAGGGCGATTGAAGGAAAAAAAGACCCAAATAAGGGAGCAAAGAATTTCTACTTAAAACAATGAGCAAATACCTGAGCAAATGGCACCATCCCCAACAGTACCCTTATTACAAACACATGAATACGATCCATTCGTATTTTTGCATGTTTGCAGAGAACTTTTGCATTGGAATTTGCATTCATCAATATCTGTAAATTAAAAAAAAAGAAAGCTTTAAGCTCTGTAAAATACACAACAGCTCAACTTAACATGTTTTATAAAATTAATAATTTTTTAGTAATTCAAAACGCATAGCACTTTATGATACCTGAGAAAGGCAGCAACATTAACTCAAAACACTGATATGAACTGCAGTGGTTCGAGCGTTTGCTCTAGATTTGCGATGTAAGGAGTTGATCCTTGGATCGCCACTTCGAATCCCACAATGGTAGGTGGTAACCAACCATTCGGATGAGAACGTATAAACCGATTTTCCGTGTCGCAGTAAAACCCCAGTCACATTTCCAAAAACGACTAACGGCCGACGGGTTTTGAAGCAAAAATGGGATTCTTCGGGTGACAGTCGGCAGTTCATCGGCCGCTGTCTTGCCCGATTTTGACCTCTTTCATTGTCGGCCGACCAATTTTGTGTCCATCGGTCCAAGTTATAAGTTTTTCTGCGTCGGTGGCCGATTCTTCAATTGAAGTTATCCGTCGACCAACCTTCGATCATCGTCCGACAATCGGGAGGCAGTTAATAAATACGGTCGTCCGTCGTTCAACAATAAAGGTGTTCATTAGTTCGGCCGACGTTTAAAATCAAACTGTAGCTCAGAGCTCGATGATCGGGCGACAATTGGCCGACTTCTGAATATTCAACCTATTGAGGATATATACATAACACAAACAAAATTTTGATGCATGGATTGATATATATTTTTTGAACGAAAATAACATAAAAAATTATTCCATAAGTCATCGGTGTTCCTAGAAAATAATGTGACTGCTCCTTGTCGCCCGATACTTTGTCGGTCGATCATGTTCTTTCAGCCGACAAGACCAGAAAAATTTAGTCGCCCGACCATCGTCTTAAATGTGACCTAGGCATAATTATTGACATGAAAAGGGTTCATCACAGCTCAATGGCATTGAGTGCCGATCAAAAGTCAACTTTTACAGCTCTATTGGCAAGTGACGATATCTCCATATGGGTGAAAAATTCTGCAGAGAAACGTTACGCAACAAACAATAAAATAACAAAAAATACCTCTGCAGCCCAATCCAGCTCTTGTATATCCAACCTCACATGAACAAGTACCACCCATGCAGATCTCCCCCTGTCTGCGACAAGCATCGTTCTCTGATTTAGTGCAGTCACATTTTTCACCCCACCAGTTTGCCTTACAATTGCAATGATCTTGATGGTCAAATGAAAGAGTATTTGTACGGTTACATTTCGACATCTTTTCACAATCTGAGCCATAGTACCACTGTGAACAAGCACCTGCACAGAATAAAATTCATTTCAAAACAATTTAAACAAAGTGCACATCGAAAATTAGTTTCACATTAGATTATAATATGCTCATAATTTCAAGTAATATTTACAGAAAGTAAAATATGTATTGGGGTTTTTAAGTAGATACTGAAGTGTATTTTATCATATTAATCCTAAATATTAAACACATTACCAAATCTGACATGTAGGAAATAAATTTTTCTACTTATACAACTCTAAAATGTTCTTAAATAAAGGTCCAAGATTGGATTTTATAGAGGTACAAATTCCTTGAAAAGATAGTTGAAATGATAATAAAACTTTATTTGTTTTTAACGTAAGGCTTAATAATAAAGGAAAAATCAAGAAATTCTCAATGAAAAAAAAAAAAAAGAAAAAATGGAGAAGAACTGTAGGATAACAGACAATGGACATGTACATTACGATTCAACTTTAAATGTTTCCAAAAACATGAAGAAAGGTGAATTTGAAGAAAGTGCTTGGTCAATAGCTGTCCAATAACGATTGCAAAATTATAAAAAAAAAAAAAAGAAGATAAATAAGGGCATCAGAATCAAATTTAAAGAAGTATTCTAAGCTTACGTCATTATCAAGTTTTCATACGTTAGAACTTCATAGAGTACTCAAGTTCATTATATTTATTTTGCCAATTAATTGATATATAAATCAAAATAAGATTAAATTTATTATTTCATAAAAAATCTACTTTATGATATCCAAATACGCTAATAATGATAACAAGTTTACCATATCTCTTGGCCGTTATGATTATGTCGTCCATAAGCACAGGCCAACTATTGTTGACGTTCACAATAAAATGAATCTGCAAAAAAATGTCAACATACTTTTAATCAAGTAATATTATACAGTTATTGACTGGGTATGAGGGCAACATATGATTTGTTGGACCTGAAGATGAAAATATTGCCCGAGGCCAGGTCAAGGGCAACATTTTAACCCTCAGGTCCAACAAATCATATGTTGACCGAATCGCAGTCTTTGACTGTTTTGTTATACCCTTCAGTGTTCACTTAAGATATAATCAATACACACTATATTATCAATTACTTTATATGGAATATATGGCTTAATCAGTAAATATAAAAAATAGCTGAGAAAGAACAAAATTAATTATATTTTCATTATATCACAAAAATTATTTATCACAAAACATTCTTCCTTACTTTGCTGGTAGCATAAACTCTTGCAACTCTTATCTTCGGCTAGTTCTGTGTCACCGATATTGAACAATAATTACTTACTTGTGACGTAGCAGAGACGGTGCGGTCTAACAATTCTTATGTTGGACCGGCAGGTCAGTCAACAGTGAAATTGTTAGATCGATGTAATAAACATTTCTTTTGTTGGACTTTTTTATTAGTAATAAATATAAAGATAGCTATTTATAAACATCAAAACATCAAAAACTATTTTAACCTCAAGCTTATGCAAACGCACCTTGATCTTTGAAGATGCTTTTATGGAGACACGGGCAGTTGACCAATCTCTTCCTTGAAGCAGCCTATTACTCATCAAATGCCCATTTCTTATCACCTGAATTCGTAGACTTTGTTTTGTTGGATCGCGTGTGAAATATTTGACTTGAAGACAACTATCAGTTTCTACAAAGTATTAAAAGAGAGTCTCTTACATTCTTTCATTTTTAACTTTTAAATAAAAGGTTTAAATTGATTACTTATATGCTCCATTAAGGCAACACTTACTCAACGATATATTCTTGAGGGAGAATGAAAACATTGTGCTTTCCGGAGACAGTCTTGTTTGCAAGTAGCGGTTGTTTGACAGATGATAGTTATCATTAATCGAGTGAGTGCTGTCCTGCAATGAAGTTCTCTGCGATCTTAATTACTCATAAATATGAGAGTGTCAACATTTGCTTTTACCCTGGATATATTGTTTATTCATTTCTTTAATGGAAAAAATGACTTTAAAATGTCAACTATTTCTGATTCTGATTTATGTTAGATTTGATGGAATCTCACCTCTTCGATCTCCCACTGCATTGGAGGCAATACAATCTTGCACTGTTTAAGACTGTCTGGCATATCAAATGCACAGAAATATGTTATGTCATTGATGCCTGCAACAATGCATAATATCTTTATTAGAGTAAGTTTGTTTTTCGAAGGTTGCTTGACCTGAATGGTTATATTGGCAATGTAGTGGAAATCCACAGCTACTAAGTTTAAAATTTTAATATTTATTAATGAACATTTCGACAAATATGTAAAAAAAAAACCCGGTTTTTTGAATCATACCGGAGCACGTAACACCGGTGTCATATACGCCATCTTTACATAAACATATGTCTCCATGGCAATAAGAGTATGCAGGGTGACAGTTGTCTTCTGATTTCCGGCAATTACATGTTTTGCCGCTCCATCTTGACTGGCAAATACAACTTCCAGTCTGACTATTACACCCTTCAGAAGTTCCTCTTATGCAATCACATGATTTTTCACAAGTTAATCCATATTTCCATTGATCACAGTCTAAAAGAGCAATGATTATATGAATACATTTCTAAATCAAATTTATTTCATTTTTCAGAGAATATAATTTTTTGTCACTTACCACAATGCCCTTGAAAGATTTTGAAGTCATCAAGTGCAATATCTGACTGATATCCATCGCCTCTGATTCCAGTTATCATAATCTATAAAGAAGAAAGACATATCCTTGACGCTCTCTTCATACCATCTCTGTCCTCAAAAAGCACATATTTTCATGGGTCTGTATTAATATGTATGAAACATATACAAGACAGCTAATGAATCGAAATTTGTTGGACAATTTTCAAAAAACATAATAATGACTCCATTTTAAATAAATAAAATCGCTGATCCAGAACACAAAGATTTTAAATTGGTATTTTTTTTAAAATCATTTTAATCTAAAACGTAGTGTAAGCATACCAATGAAGAGGTAGGTGGTAGAGAAAAAAAGCCCTTGTCCCATCTGGAACCAAAATGTCCTGACTTTGTCCATTTAGTAATTTCGGATCCATAGGTGTCCTGTGCAGTTATATTCAAGTCACCCATATCATCCCCTCTCATGTGATAATAAAACTGGAAACAGGCATGTGTAGCTTGAAGAATAAAAAAATAAATTTAA
>NW_026934777.1:0-6150 GCF_032062105.1 Saccostrea cuccullata
AAAGGTCAGTAATTGTCTAAGTTTATCAGTAAGGACAGCACATTGTCAGTAATTTTCTAAGTTTGTCAGTAAAAAATGGGAATGTCAGTACATTTTGGACTTAGTAGTGATGCTATTGCGTATCGAATCAACTGAAATATGTAGAATCCGAATGCAGGTGAGGAAGGTATATTGCTGTAGAAGTTAGGAAAAATGACGATTGAAAAGTTAAAGTCATCACGTTCATCATATACCTTGGTTGTTAGATTACCATTCACGTCTTTTCCAAGCGAGTACCAAGCCACTCTGCCTTCTTCATAGTTCCAAATGCCCCTCAGCCAATTTTCTTGCCAAAAGTATATCTTTCATTGCTACCTTTGGTAAAGAACAATATTCCATATCCACGATTTTGTTTCCATGTTCACTTACAAGCTCCGTTTGTGCTTCTGTATCTGTAATTTGAGTAATGGAAGTTTCCTGGCTCATAAAAGTTTTATTTCTATCTTCTTTAGCTATTCTGAAGTCACTGTCCCATGTTTAATATCCCTGGAGTACATTCCATTGACACTTCTTGTCTGAAAGTGTTTGTAGGCAGTATTTGTTCTGAATGAGGACCACTGCATTACAATATGGCAAGAAAATGCTTTCAAACGTATCTGTGACAGTAAAAGAGTGTCTCTTTTGAAGTTAATGCAACATTTGGTGTTGAAGTGTTTACCCCATTTTGCTATGTGAGAGTTAGAGAATTAGGCTGACGTAATAAAATGGGCCTGAAAATTCCGACTTAGTGTTTGTTTGGACAGCAGTGGTGTACCTACAGTTCCTATAACAGTAGATCTTGTGTTACTCATACAGCGGTATCCCTCGACTAAAACAACAGAATGTTCTCCTGGTGTTCTTATTTTAATTACAGATACATAAGGACCCTCAAAAAATAGACGTCCATCTCTGAAGCATTGGTTATTTCTATTCTGGTTGTGGACTTGAGTAATCACACCCAATACAAGATCACCATCAATTGTCCCATGGATTAGGTCTGGTCCATATTCTGGTTGTGGACTTGAGTAATCACAACAAGATCACCATCGATTGTCCCATTGATTACGTCTGGTCCATACCTGATCAGCTCTTTAGAAGTTCAGTTGTATGATCCGTAGTCTATTTGAACCAAATAAGTTTTGTCATTCTTTACGTTTGTGAGCAAGAATTTATCATATTTGACGCAGTTGTACTCCTTATATGGCGTTTCTTCTTGAGACGATAACCTGTAGCAGTGTTTCATGGAGTTGCTTAATATTGTACTAAGTCTTCTAGTACCCGAGTATTTTGAAACATTTTTTTGAAAGTTAAACTTGAGTCGCTTGTAATACAATTTGGCACAGATGAATAGTACGGTAAGATTTATAAATATGTTTATGGTTTTTTCCTGAAGGGTATTGCCATGGTTACTAAAAATAGAAAATTCTTTGAAATATTTATAAAATGTTCTTCCTACAGCTTTTTTTCTGATTTCAATGAATCTTGCCAATAAAATGACGAAACAAATTATCAATTTTCAGTTTATTGCAGGAATTACTGTCGTAAATTTTTAAAGTTCAAATGCTACTTTTCCTTTTCGGTTTAAACAAGTAGAGCTACAGTCTCGTCATAGATTTCTTGTCGCATAATCTATTAATTTGAGACATGAAACATTAGAGGTAATACTTAAAAAAATATCAGAAGAACATGAACAAGGGAAGACCTGAATAGTCATGAATAAAATGATACTTAAACGTCTATGGTCATGTAAATTTTCCCTTGAAGATCTTTCACAAAGTGACCACACAACAACACTAAGAAATTTACTAAATATAAAAAGCGAAGATCACAAACAGTGATCGATCTCAAAAATCGGTAAATAATACAAGTATATAATTACATTCAGTGTAACTGTCTTTATGAAATCCATCAGAAATCCACGGCGTTCAAATCTCTATAACATACCCAAAACCTTGTCACCGCGCGTAGAATACACGATAGAACTTTATGTATTTTTAACACTCTAGGAACACCAAAATGTCTGTGGTTTGACACAATTTTAAAAAATAATAAACATGTTAAATACATGTAAAAATACTACAAATAGGCGTTTAAAATTATTTGTCACTTTTATTTTCTCGCAATGTTCGTTTCCGTTATTTACCTAAGCAATGTCACAAACAGCTCTTGGTCTATAAAGTACACCAGTTTTGAGGGGCGCTAAATTCACTCACAATAAGGTTGTCGGAATAAACAATTCTGAAGAGGAAAAATTAGAGAATGTAAATATAAGCACTGAATTCATATTTTGGGATGTCTTCTGTCCTATAACACACTTTACCGTGCTGACAAATTGTATACCGCGCGTTAACATTCCATAAATCAAGGACCCCGGGAACTGTAAGAGGTAGGATAAGGTGCCATGGAAGAAAAACCGTCCCTTGTTGAGTGGTCAACTTTTTTTTTACACTTTTGCAATCTTATTTGTAGTAAACTTATATTGGTTTTTCACAGAGGTACAGATGTGGCGTATAGCAACTCCCGTCGATCCACCCCTCATTCGGATACAGGATCAGCAGACAGTGTTCTGCGTTGCCGTTGTTGTTGGGGTCGCCAGGCCTCCAGGAAGTGAAGCTCACATTCCTCCCGCTTCCGCTCCAGAAGAACGATCCCTCCCTCCCGAGGTCTGTTCCACCAATCCAGACACCACACTCCCAATATTGCTTCAGACATTGTGCTGCGAAAAAGAAAAACAGGGGGCTTATTCTATTTCAGGAAATGCCCTGTACCCAATTAAAGTTTATTAAATCTCACAGCCGTGCTGGATCAAGAAAAAGAGTGTACTGTTGTTTACATATTGTCAGATAACACCAATTGTTGTCAGTTTCATTTTTATTATTACACTTTTTCAGATAACAATTAGCGTTATTATGTTTCCCCAAACAAAGTTGGGGAACATATGTTTTTACTCTGTTTCTTATTATTATTATTATTTTTCTTCTTCCTGGGTACTTATTTGTCCGGGAGTGATCTTGTAAATTACACATCCGACTTAGGTAAAACCTTTTTAGGGTTAGTAGGCATGTTATGTAGATTTGCGGAACGAAGGTCATTTTGCGCGCACGTGCTTGCAAGAGCGTGCACGTGCAACATGTGAAATGACCGATATAATTGATATAGGCGTAACTTTTTACATTTTTGATGAAATGCTTTGAAACTCATAATATAAGGATATATTAGTAGCATAGAAAAATATGACATGGTCAAAATCGCAAGATCTCACGCGCATGCACGTGCACTTCGCTCTGATTGGCTGAAACTAAACTCTCTATATCTTTCTTGTTTTTTGACGAAATCCCTTGAAATTTTGAACATAGCCATACATTAGGATATCTTACAACACGATATATAGCAATAATCATGAAAACACGTGCATGCATGTGCGCTGCAATCTGATTGGCTTAAACTTAAAATAGCTATAACTCCCTTGATTTTCAACCAAACAGGATGGGATATGGAACATAGATAGATATAATGGACCTCTACAAGAAGGTATCGTCACCATGCACATGCCTACACGTGCGTGTTCATGTGCTGCAATCTGATTGGCTGAAACTTTAAACAGCTATAACTCCCTTGGTTTTCAACCAAACGGGGTGGGATTTAGAATGTAGATAGATGTAATGGATTTCAACAATAAGGTATGGTCACCTTGCTCATGTATGCACGTGCCTGCACGTGAAATGAGTAAAATAAAAAATACACTTGAATGAGCGTATTTTTAAATACTTTTGGATTAAATACTTTAATATTTAGTATATTAAAATATATAGATTCTGTAGACAATATGAAATGGTCATTACGCACATGCATTCACACGCGCACAATGCTAAAATTTGAATGAACTTGGTACACTTCTGGGTAAACGTTGTTAAAGTTTCAATTACATAGAGTTTGTCTTATTTATTGAAGCTTACAGGGGATATGGCACCAAAAGGAAGTTGGGGAGCGTTTGGGGAACATCTGTAACGGTCCCCGTTACAATTAGCACTAGTTACATCTTGTGTTGACAGCGTTTATTTTTTTGTGGTAATAGCACTTTGTCAAATGACATTAAGCGTTATAATATCATTGTAACATATCCTGTGTTATATTGTTATCTAGTGGTTACATTGTAACATACCCGGTGTTAACGTAGCTACGGATAGCGATCACGTGACATTGCATGTGAATTCTAAATTAAGAATTTTTCGGTTGGCTTATTCCGGAAATGCGCATAGTTCAATATGGCGGACTGCAGAAATGTAAACAACGTGCTCCGAGAAAAGTACACGGAAAACGTTATAGAAAAGCTCAGCTCTAAAGGTAGATCAAGTAAATTAGAGCGAATGAGAGACTATAACATCTTAAGAAAACAGAAAACAATAAAACCTTTTTATGAACGAAAATATCTGTGTATCGCAAACGACCGACTAGCACCCCCTATTCCAAAGCAGACGACGCAGCTGGTTTGAATCTCAATCATGATATGACAATGGATGAAATCGAAAGAGGTACGAAGATTTGTTGAGATGAGGAACTTGACAAATCAGTTTATATGTTCTCAGTCACAGTGATAAAGGCAAAAAACTTTGAAAGCGATTGTGACTCGGTACTTTATTGTATCAATACATTAGGCCTACATGTAAATGGGACTGATCTTACTGTACTATTTATGGATTTACCGAAACTTTCCACGGGAAATCCCGGCCTCTAAAAGAATACAATAGAGAGGCTTATGATCACTGTTGATATCAACTCAAAAGTAGCTCTTGGTAAGTCATATAGATATTTACATGGCATACTTTCATAATAAAAGGCATATTTTAATTCAACATTAAACTTCACCCTTAGTAGTACTTATTAGTAAATTCAGAGAATGTGATAAAGGAACTGTCATTCATTTGATGGGGGGTGGGAGGGGAGGGGGTAAATTTTATGGATGTCAGATTATGTATTTGCAGTGAAGGACAGATAATTATGTTCCCCAAACGAAGTTGGGGAACATATTGTTTTTACTCTGTTTCTTATTATTATTATTCTTATTATGTTCCCCAAACGAAGTTGGGGAACATATTGTTTTTACTCTGTTTCTTATCATTATTATTATTATGTCGCCCCGAACGAAGTCGGGGACGACATATTGATATTGTACGCATGTTTTTTTATCCAGGCTGTTTCTCGGAGATGGCTGGGACAATCTTCCTGAAACTTTCCTCAAAGGACGATCACTGGTTGTAGTTGTGCAGTGAGGTCGTTCAGTTCCAATATGTCTACCGTTGCCATGAAAACCTGTAAAAAGCGACGAATTTTGTCCGCGAGTGTTCTCTCTGGTCCCTTAAACGTTCGTCATGAAACTTTTTTCTATTTTAATGATTAGTATCTGTAGTTGTGCGATTTGCATTTAAAATTTTCAAATAATCGATTATTGCCATGGAAACCAGGGGAATGTTAAAATTCTTTAATTTCAATTTTCTCAATAACTACTTAAGCAATCGTTTTGAAACTTTCAATGTTAATTCCTTGCAATGTGTCAAAGTGATTTCTACTTTTAAAATAATTGTAATGAGTCGCTTACAGTTGTCATAGAAACGAAACAGAAAAAAAGGTTAAGATGTACACATGTGTTCTCCAAGGTCTAGGTCAAAGGGTCAAAGTTCTTTGTGTCCAATAAAAGTTCTTTTCACAAGGATTACATATTTGACATACGAAAGCCCTAGCCCTTACCGTTCAAACGTAAGGTACTATGTTCAAGACGACCCCCCCCCCCCGCCCCTTTTGAAGCGCACTGCCAGGTAGAATACACAGATATAGCATAACTTACAAGTAACGTTTTAAAAGTTTCATTCATAAAATTCAGTTCTCCTGATGTGATTTGATAGTTTGCCAACATTCATTCTTCTGTCTTGTCTCTAGATTTTATAATTATTTTATTTTATCTATATAAAAAATAACGATTGTCAGCTGCATTTATTAGCATTTCGCGTTTTTCTTTTTGTATATCTATTACTTGTATATTATCAATTTCATTAGATAGTGCAAGTATAAATTAGAAAATTGGTACGTTATTTCCGTAGTTTTTATTCATTCATAAATCCTTGGATCCGCTCCTAC
>NW_026934778.1:0-6126 GCF_032062105.1 Saccostrea cuccullata
TTGATCAGCTGATTGACTCTCCATTGATTGTCACGCTTCACCAACATAGTCGCTGCTTAACAACGTTATTATTTTGCACAGTCCGCTTTCCTTCGAGGCATGCAAGGTGCATGGCAGTCGTAGTATAAACACAATTAACTACTCAAGTCATTAAAAAAGTTGGTGTCAGGACTGAAATGCAATAAGATTTAATCATGGCGATTTTAACCATGGTGCAGCTCATTTAACCATGGCGCACATGGTAAAACATTCAACTTTTTGAAATGGAATTAGGTGGCAAAATTGACAACAGTATTTTTCATTCGAAGTGTCAAGAGAAAAGGGAATGACCTTGACCCAACTTTGCCTCTTATATTAAACGGTCAAACTTAATCTCACTGATATCATCCCTTTGTGTTATTATCTTCTTGATTCTATGAAAATTTCATTAATTTTTAAATACAAGAAATATGAGAAGAATCATACCATTAAGCATTGCACTTACGTTCTAAACCCCCTAAGGATTTTGACCAAAAGGCGTCTGTGTGATGATCCCCGGATCTGAATCCCATTGAATACATTTGGGATTTTCATAAGAAATGTCATCCCCCCTCCCCTTTCCACACAATTTCAACGGTTTGGAGAGATCTATGCAGTAGATGTGACAGCAGATTGGTCAGTCTCCTATTCAGGGGTACATGGTATCCAACAGTAAAGGATGTCTTGCAGAAATTAGAGCGATTGCTAGTCTTACTCCTAGAGATTAATTTGTGTGAATTTTCATTTTGAGGGTACATCATTTCTTGACACTTTGCTAAAAATTCTGACGAGATATATGAAATTTACGCAACATCGAACTGAAATATGCATCATTAATCATGAATTAAGAAATTATTTATCGTATGCATATGTTCTTTCAAATTTTAAATTTGTTAGGTGAACACTTAGGTTTGGTTCAGTGTATAGAAAAAAGTCTTTAATAATTTTCTGAAGAATCACTCGGCCAGAAAAGCGAAAACTTACGTGGAAGCAACCCTTCAGCAGTAGTGTTGATTTTTAACTGTTTAAATCACGACATCAGGGGCACATGTAGCGTTGGGCCTCAAGAAGAATGACTAAGGGGGATCTCTGGTTAAAAAAAAACAGCATGACCATAGTTACTCAGATAAACGATGTGGCCCCTGGACCTCATGATATCTTCTAGACAAATACACTGAAATAGAATTAACTTAAAGAAAGATTCTAATCTATTCAAATCACGACCGAGGGGTAGGGAAGGGCCACAAAAAACATAACAAAGGTGGACATCTGGTAAAAAAAAACCCAGCATGATACTAGTTACTCAGGTAGACGATGTAGCCCCTGGGCCACTTGATATTTGCTAGATAAATACCTTGAAATAGCATTACAATTGATTTTTGGTCACATTTACAGAAAGAAGAGGCAGATTTTGCATCCAGTTCAGAAAATTCTGTGAATTTAAACTATAGTGTAAATGAAAATAAATTTGGGAATTTCGAACAATCCATAAATGCGTGTGAAAGTAAAAGGCCCAATAAATGTAACATCTGTATGAAAACATTTAATCATCAAAACGAGTTACGGAGACACATAAGTTTACATACAGATGATAAACTTCATAACTGTGATGTTTGTGGAAAGGCATTCAGCCAGTCACAGTATTTAAAGAGTCACAGGAGGACACATACAGGTGAAAAATCTTATAAATGTGATGTGTGTGGAAAGATATTCAGCCAGTTGCAGTATTTAACGAGTCACATGAAAACACATACAGGTGAAAAACCTTATAACTGTGATGTTTGTGGAAAGGCATTCAGATGGTCACAGTATTTAAAGAATCACAGGAGAACACATACAGGTGAAAAACCTTATAAATGTGATGTGTGTGGGAAGGCATTCAAACTCTCAGAAACCTTAAAGATGCACATGAGGACACATACAGGTGATAAACCTTATAAATGTGATGTGTGTGGGAAAGCATTCACTCAGTCAAGTTCCTTACATGCACACATAAGGACAAAAACAGGTGATAAATCTTATACTTGTGATGTGTGTGGGAAAGCATTCACTCAGTCAAGTTCCTTACATGCACACATGAGGACAAAAACAGGTGATAAACCTTATACATGTGATGTGTATGGGAAGACATTCAACAGATTAAATGCCTTAAAGGCACACATGAGGACACATACAGGTGATAAACCTTTTGTATGTGATGTGTGTGGGGAAGCATTCTCCCTCTCAGAAAACTTACAGAGGCACATGAGGACACATACAGGTGAAAAACCTTATAAATGTGATGTATGTGGGATGGCTTTCAGCCAATCACAGCACCTACAGAGTCACATGAGGACACATACAGGTGATAAACCTTATATATGTGATGTTTGTGGGAAGGCATTCAACCTCTCACAAAACTTAAAAAGGCACATGAGGACACATACAGGTGAAAAACCTTATAATTGTGGTGTATGTTGGAAGGCTTTCTGCCAGTCACAGCACTTACAGTATCACATGAGGACACATACAGTTGATAAACCTTATAAATGTGATGTGTGTGGGAAGGCATTTTATTGTTCAAAAAACTTTGAAAGACATTGCAGGATACATATTGTTGACAAACCTTAGAAATGTGGTTTGTATAAGAAAACGTTCTGTGAAAAAGCGGATTTAAATAAACACATGAGGACAAATACATATGAGAACTATATAATGTGATGTATGTGAAAAGGAATTCAAATTAGGTAACTTACAGTCATGGCCTCAGGGTCAGTGGTAAACATGTATTGCTAGGGCAGATCTATATTGATTTAATGGTGAAATTACATTATTTATTTGAAAATCTTCTCCGTTACTTTATAATAAACAAACTAACTACATCGTAGCTGTGAACAGGAATGGTTCTTCTTCAAAATTTGTGAATTTCTTGGCTGCTAGGTCAGGTATTTGGTTTAATGGCGGGACTCTATTGATTATGTTGTGAAAAAGCAATTCTTCTTTTAAAATCTTCTTTTCTACTCCTGGGTATTAAAGAAATTAATTTCATACATAGCTATGATGAAAAAAGATGGCCTTTTCTAAAATTGCGAATTTCATGGCCCGTCGGTCTGATATTGTAGTGAAAAGGTGGGGCTCTATTGATATTAAAGAAACTAAGAGTGCCTTTTCAATAATTGTAAATTTTATGGCCCCATGGTCAGGGATTCTAGAATTGGGTCGGGGCTATATCAATTAATTGGTGAGGAGAATGCAATAATTCTTTGAAAATCATGATCTTTCCCCTTGGCTTTGAACTAACATTAATTGTTATGGTGGAAAGAATGCCTCTTTCAGAATTTTGAATTTCATGTTCACAGGGTCAGGCTTTCTGGTGTTATGGCGCATTCATATAAGAGGAAGGTACAGTTTAGGCTTTACTTATTGAGCTCTAAAAAATTGCTGTTCTTAAAAAGTTTTGAAATTGGCTTGAAGTCGAGTAATTGCATATAATAGATCATTAAAGAATATGGCACGAATGAGGACCGCTCTGGAAATATGACGTCATTAATTTGGTACATTTGTAAGTATTTTGGAGAAAAGTCTTAGAATCACCCATTTTTGTGCATATTTTCCTTTAAAACAAAGTGTCTGCTACCGTCGCCCGCTTCAATTTTTGGGTGACTTATGTAAACTGCTTTGAAAAATCACTTATGTCAAAATATTTGTGGGCGACGGTGGCAGTCGCAGAGTATGTTTTCTGAAAGGAAATATCAGTAAAAATTGATGTCTTCTGCAACTTTTCAAGACAATACGGGAAAGTTAATGACGTCACAGTAAGCATTTGGGAGGTCATGTGAGAAAAGCGCTCTATTTATTCTAAGTGCACGGTATTCCTGTGAATCAGAAAAAAAAAATAAATTTTGATTTCTTATTTCACATAGGGTGAATTCACCATGCATCGGATACCCTTGTACTTCAACAAGTTCTAGCGATATCGCTACCGACGGAAAATTATCAAAATGGAGTTTAACATTTAGATTGTGATTAAAATAACAATTTAGGACAAATTATATGCCGTTTATTGAGAAAATATCCCCAAAAATCGAGTTTTTAGAAAAAACTGAAAATTCACCATGGATCGGACATTGTTCACCATGCATCGGACAGACGGTATGGAGACCGGAAAAATATCATACCTTTATCACAGTGCTTTAAAATCATTGATATGGATATATTTTCATCTTTTATCTAAGAAATAACCCTCAACTTTAATTTAATCGACGATATTATTGCACAAATGTAGAACGATTTTCGAGACCTCACTCTGCCTTAGAAATGCTTTAGAATGCTTATAATGCCATAATTCGCGCCTTTTTCTCATGGTTTATCATACTCTGGTTTGTAGAAATAAATTGAGTCAAATTCAAGACGTCATATATCGATAACTTGTATATTAACTGAAAATATAGAGTTTTTATTTTCTTTTTCCGCAAAAAACAGCTGTCAGCTGGGTTCTGTATGAAAATGGTAGTGCTTACCTCTGCATCGAAAAGTGTCCGATGCATGGTTAATTTGTGTCCGATGTACGGTGAAAATAGCATACTAGTAAAAACCAGTTCTAATAAGAATTAAACAAAAATTGAAGTGAAATTTAATTATAATTTATGTAAAATTACCAATCCCTGACAAAATTCACCAAAGTCCGACTCGTTCCGTGGAAGTCGAATTTAAAAGAACGATAACTCTAAAAATTGCAAAATCATAAATTTCGGGTTATTCCCCTTTGATGATGTAAAATATGACGTAACTTCAAGGCCATTTGCGGGGTATTTTTATCACAACATGATAAACACAATCGGTATCATTAAAAAATTTAAATCTTCGTCTTTATGACAGAAACAAATAAATACACAGAACTCTAAAGTTGAAAGAGAGTTTATTGCCTAAAGTTGTCCGAAGCAAGGTATGTGTCCGATGCATGGTGAACTCACCCTATATATTTTAGAAAAATACGGGGCTTAATTAGTATTAAAACTATATACCTGGTATTGTTCTGATATAGTGAAAATGCATTAATTCTTTGAAAATCTTCTTCTCTGCACCTGAGTATTAAGCAGGTGAACTACTTATATGGATATTATGTGCAATGGTCTTTTTTCCAGGATTGTGAATTTCATGGCCTCTAGATCGAGTAATCCTGTGTAGTAGTGGTACAATTAATTACTGTATATCACTTAATTTTTGCAACACTTTATTTTCGCGAGAAAGTCATTGACTCTTTATAAGCGAGACAAAATTTTCACGATTTGTGGTCATTGCTCTATATAATCTTAATTATACGCGAGAATGAAATTTTCGCGAGCATACCGTCTCGCGTAATTACGCGAAAATAAAATTGCGAATAAAAAGTGATTTACAGTATTGCTGAATACTACTGGTTAGTTGAATGCTTTTTTTGGCCCCCTACTTTTTCTGTAGGCAGTAAGTTACAAAACTAAGCATGTTAACTAACTATATGGTCATGATGACCAGCGATGCCTCTTTCATACTTGTGAATGTCATGGGATCTGGTTGAAAACATGAACCGAATTCAATGGTTGGAAAGATGTTAAATGATGCTCAGGTGAATTATAAGATCCATGGACCTCCTGTATTCAAATATATAGAAAAAAAAACTTTGAAAATTTTCTCAAGTACAAGTGGGCCAGAAACACTGAAATTTCTATGGAAGTATCCTTAGGTAGATTTTTAATTGCTCAAATCTTGACCCCAGGAGAGGACGAGGCAACAATAGGGAATCCAAGTCTTACTTTGAAGTCTTACTTTGACTTCTCATTTTTTTTAAAATTATACTCATAATCAATAGAAACGCAACACCCTAATTTTAGGGTGAAATTTATATAGGGATATGCTAGTAACTTTGTTCCAAAAAAGTTAGGACATCTTTTACTTTGCCAAATCAGGTATTTAACGGTTGAATGATTTTCTTTCCTTTACCGGAAGTTGTTTTTAGCCCTTTTAACAGAAATTAAAATTTTGTATCTTTAGAAAATTTAAAAGCAATTTTTTGGGTTTTCAAGGTTTTGTAGCCGTTTATCTTAAGTATTTTACTAAAATCCTAGAAAATGAATTCTTTCTTTTCCGGAT
>NW_026934779.1:0-6137 GCF_032062105.1 Saccostrea cuccullata
ATAATATTTATGACTCATTTTGCTGTAAAAAATTAAACCCCTTGAAATATTTTAAGAGATTTTAGAAGTTGGTAACTAAATGTTTCCCTAGATTTTGTGTTGATGTTGATATACCAAAAAGAAAGTTTTAAAGAACATGTAAGTTATACTAGACCAATATGCCACTTTTCAGTTCTTAAAGAAACAGAAGCACTTAAAGCAGATATTTTTATTCACCTTTCTGGACTAAGTAGCTGGTTTGGTAACACAACTCTACAAGCTGAGAAAAGTCTGACAATGGTAGACAATGATATGTGTTTTCAAACTTGTCAATTCCTGATGAGCAATTAAGTCTCTTAGAAGCATCCTCAACTTTAGACAGATTCATTGGACAACTGTCAACTGGTAAAACAGCTCTTTCAGATTGACCTGTTGGCATCTAAAAATTCAAATAACCATCTTTACTGTAATTTCCTTATTTTTTGCGAGTACGTAATATAGAAATGACTCACATATGTCAAAATGCGAGAGGGGGTTGGAATAGGAATTTCACATCAAATCTCAGTATACCATCAAAATAAAATCGATTGATTTTTTTTTCTTTTGCAAGCGGTGTTTCTCGGGAAATCACTCAATAATTAATACCCCGCATATATTGCCTTAAGGAATGAGAAGTCAATATAATACAATACAATAACAGAGAAACAATAAAAATGAACTTGTAAGAAGAAAAAAACTCAGAAAGGTGATATCAGGGAACATGACATATCTTAAGGACTCTATTAGGTCAATATCCTATGACGTTGCTGGTATGTTTAAAATGTTAAAATGGGTAATAGTGATGAATGAATAAAAATGTATTAATAAGCAAAACATATGAAAAATTAAAGAAGAAACGTATTTTTTTTTAACTTCGATTGAACAAAAACTACAAGCTTATTATTTACTAAATACCCTACGTTGTGCAAAATAGCTTGGAAGGATTTATGCCAACTTTGAAAAGATTGATGAGTCAAAAATATAAACAATGAAATTTTTTTTTTATTTTATCTGCTTATGCTATTATTATTATGTTAATATTATCATAGTATTTCGTGTCGAGAAGTTCTTCTTCGACTAGAAATTATCTCTAAAATAAATTTATAATCATTTTGCTGATGGAATGTATATGTAGCTTGATGGATACAGACGCAGGTAGAGTCGCATCTTCTGCAATGGTGACACATAGCTTCGATGAGGTTGTTTTTCCGACCTCTGACGGAAAGACTCTAGATAATGTGTTTGTATATATATTACTGTTTCCAGCGTGTGATATAACTCTTTCCAGGGTGATTCAGCATTCTGAAGAGTTCATATTTTTTTTTACATTTAGGAACTAATATATAAAAAGTTATTTAAAAATGTTATGTTAATCTTAAAACAAAATACTTCAGTGCTTTGACATATACAGGAGTCATACCCTAGGAGTGTTACATGTATGTACTTTTTCAAAGTTTTAATATTTTCCCGTGGCAATTAGCTCTTTTAGCTACCGTACTTGCAACCACACTGCTTCGTTTTTAAAGAATATTGTTGTTCCCATTTGTAATCTCCATTTTACCTTAGGGTTCGTTATTTGAAGAATAATTGGTATTTAAACAATGTCAGCTTACAACCTGGTAGTGGTGCACCGATGTGCTTTGTTTGATTCCTGATACAGCAATACTTTCTCAATGTTATGGAAAGGACTAAGATGAAATACATACACATTCAGAATACATAGTCCATGAGAAAAAAAATGAAGAACAGAGTTTCAGAGATGTGACCCCGTATACACATTGTGTTACATGTACATTCATGAAGTTTATCTAATCCTTTGAAGTGATGCTGTGCTGCTGATGTCACATGTGGTCTCTCGTATTTTTGCGAACATTGGGAGTTCCAGGTTAATGATTCATGTTTTATAGGTTGTGCTGTGCATAACATTAAAACCTTTTGCAATTGAAGACTGCGGTATACCTGCTTCCAGTTGCCCATTTTTTCCTTTTTGTGCTATGCAACTTTCAGATGCAGCAGTTTTCTAAAGAGTCAATTTTTAGATAAGACCAGATTCAAAATATCAAGAACACCTGCTTTTGATAGCCAATTTGTGTCTGAAATAATTGCATCAGAAACAACAAATGAAAATTGAGATGAAACTTTTTTACGAAAGATGGTAATTTCAGGTGTTTTTGTCTGTACCGACCGTGATATTTGAACAATAGCTGTAAAGTTAACCATTGCTTTAAAAATAATGCATTTTACTTGAATGGGTCATATCCTTCTAAAAAAGAAATTATGAAAAAAATATGGAACATTTTTCAGTGTATTGTTCAAACTACGAGTTTCTTTTTTTAAAGAAAGTATATTAATTTTAATCCGTGACCTTTTTTATACTGAGTAGCTTCGACACTTAGGATATACAGTGTTCTTGTTTTTAGTGCTTAAATATGTATAGTTATCCAAAAATGTATAGTAAGCTATCTTAATAGATATAGAAATCTATTTAATATGATTTAAATTACATAGTTAAAAATTACACATTGCACACAGAGGCCAAATATTAATTTTATTTATATATTGTAGAATGATACACATGTCTCTGTTCCTCCGTATTTAGAATATGATAGTTATCTACGTTTTGATGACTTATTATGCAATAACATTCAATTCATTGATAAAAGAAATACAATGGACAAAATGGAAGATACGCCATTCTTAATCTCTACAACTGGAACAGTCAGTGGAAAAATACGTTATGTATTCTCCATGTCCTTTGTTCTAATGAATTATTACACCACAGGAGATACAATCAAACATTTGGAATTGAACGATCGTTGAAAAGAAGATGGGCGTATTTGGCGTGTAATCTGCAGGAATAATTTGTACGAAATATTTATGGTTTAAATGTCCATGATTTGGTTGACTGGACATAGCTGGTCAGATTTTACAAACGCAACCATACAATTTTTTTCATTTAGTTTAAAATACCTTATCAGATTTTAACATTTATGACCTCTTTACTAAGAGATACAATAAAATAGTAATGTTTTTTTTTTTTTAAAAAATAAGCACCTATAAGATTAAAGGCATATTTGATAAGCGAACATGTAAATCATAGAATTTGATTTCGAAATTGATTTCGCTCTCGAACCAAACTGAACCAGAATATAACTTATTCAAAATTTTGATACATCAGTACATAACATGATACTGACAAAATATTTGCTTGTTTATATTTAGAAAAATAGAAATAATAAACGCGCATGCGAGTATCAAACTAAACATTTTTCACATTGAATGAACTGAACAGGTAGCCGATATTACTGAGCTATCACTGCTACATATACAGTTCGGTTTTAAAAGGATAAAAACTAGAAGTATCACATTTATGCAGTTGGAATTCTGTTGCAAATAATTTTGTGGTCTGTGGGTCTTCTCTCGATTTTTCTTTGCAAATGTATTTACAAATTCGTTCTTTGAATAAAAATGAACACATATAACGCTTTAAAATCATAGAGCGAAGACCCAGATATATAAATATATTTTAAGAAAAATATCTTTTAAAAAGTACCAATTTTTAGAATTGATTGATTGATTAATGTTTTACGCCGAATCGGCAATATTTCAGTCATATATCGGCGATCCATTTTGCAGGAATATTCAAGTTATTTTTAGCAAATCAAAATTCTTTTTCGGGAAATATTTTCCTTTCCTATTACACAGGAACATGATCAATAAAAAATGTTCTTTATTCTTTTCCCTCGCAAATAAATAGTATGATATGAAAAGGCCATAGTCATTTTTAGTTGATAAATAAATATGTATTTAATTTTTTTCAGCAAAATCAAAACTTCGAAATATCCATACATGTATTTATATAAAAGCACATTTCGTTTCTATTATTATCAACATGCAGCTGGTCTTAGATAAAGAATGAATTAATATGAAAGTCTCGGACAGTCAGTACAATTGTCCTTTTTTTAATCTATACCGGGTCTGCTGAATACTTGTGTCACACATTTGGTATTAAATCATGAGCATCGAAACTATTGTTACGTATTGTAAAGTCACCGAAATGTTTAACTATGAGACATTTTAAATAGCATGTCTGATTTCTTGGGTCTGTTGTATGTTAACTTATCGTAAACAGATCCAGTTAAAGTGAACTGGAATAACTCCATCATATGTTGTTAAAATTTCTCTCATTTATCCTGATGACATTAAACCTGCATTTGAATCTTTATAATTACCGTCAGTTCGACTTTAATAAATATCTCGTCCTTTTTTAAAAAAAAGAATTCAACATTTTTTTCTTGTCATATAAATGGTTTTTCTATCGAAATGAAGTGCAGAACCCATGCATACAATATAGGCAATTTTGACGTATATGATGTTTATCATACTAGTCAAAGTTGCCAGTGTAGTTGAACAATGCAAATAATTAAATTGACAAACGCATTGCATATTCATGCATTTCATTCAAAATCTTCAATATTCATATATTTCATTCTTTTTAATATTATTATCATTAAGAACAAAAATGATATTTGAACTATCATATATATTTTGGATTCCGAAACCCAATAAGAATCTATAGAAACAAAGATACATAACAGGTTCAGTAAATGTGCAACAGCCTCTGTCTTTACTCCTTAGCTTTCATAACTTTTGTTGCTATGTGTCCCA
Source organism: Saccostrea cuccullata (assembly GCF_032062105.1). Taxonomy (NCBI): domain Eukaryota; kingdom Metazoa; phylum Mollusca; class Bivalvia; order Ostreida; family Ostreidae; genus Saccostrea; species Saccostrea cuccullata. Next base: position 4,687 of record NW_026934779.1, read on the forward strand.
GGGTGTTTATGTCTTCTAGGTTATTCGATATAAGATATTCAATAGTATGGTTATTTTACGTAATAAATTTTGAAACAGGAGATGCAATTACAAACATAAAAAACAAAATGGAAGGTTAAAAGTAATTTCAGTCTTTTTTCTGGTGAGCATTTTGTGCATTCTTTTGGATGAGAGAACGACCTTGAAGTAATAAAATATTTTTGTTAATTTTTTAAAGAATATAACACCTTTGGAAGATACAAGAAAAATTCCACTCAAATACATAAATGGTATCTGAGTAAAAATGCTGATAATGATTTCTTTCAAGCAGTGCTTTATACAATTATTGTACACCGAATATTAGAAATACCTACATCTTATTAAACCTTAAACAATCTTCTCTATGTTATACCATCAAACAATGTCATAAAACTAAATGTGGTTAACAATAACACACAATAACACCTTTTATTACTGTGGGTTTATTTTCGATGTAATAGAAAATAGGTATTTGTCATTCATCCGTGAAGATATTTAGAAATGTTTTAATGGCTTTTCAAAATAACGCATTGTAATAAAATTGCGATCGATTTTAATTTATCATAATGTAAATCTGTAACTGATTGTGATAATATTCTTGCTCATAAAATTCAGGTGATACTTATCCATAATTTAGAAATTTAGAAATCAAAGAGAATTTTAAAAATACTTACAGATTCTAAGAAAATGAACAATGAAGAAAACATCCAGATCATGGCTATTTAAATTTACAAATTTTCTGGGAATATTGTTAATCAATGTTCATCTGTAACAGAATATACATGTTTATGGATCAGACGCCTATAAAGAATTTAAACTCGGCATTAACGATGTTTAAATTTAAGACAAAGTTAATACTAGGCACAATTCACAGTTCCAATTGTACTGGGGAATGTTTTACAGCTCTATTAATGCATAATTATTGCTTTTGTATTTAGGCATGTAGTGTAAAAAGTCAAATAATGTTGATAGCAAAGATAGAGCACTGCAAGAAAAGATATATATATCAGACGTCTATTATTTTTTTTAGAGCGGCAATAATGGTTTTTTTTTATCTATAAGATCATTTGGCAATCCGGCATTTACATTACCCATTGTACTACATAAATATTTTTTAACGTCTTTTAAGCGTATTGATCGTCATCAAATTAATTGATTAAGGTTCATAGTCAATTGAAGTGATTCAAGAGATAAAATTATTTTTTAAACAGATCCTCATAGATTGGCAAACTGTTTTTGAAATCTGCGTATCCCCTACAACAATACGATTTGAAAGCCAAAGCTCAATTATGAGGATATATTTCTTGATGATGAAGTATTTATGGTTCATGAAATTTCTAATGCAGATCTGTTGATTTTTTTTAATTTTTAAATATTCTTAATTGTTAACAGATTGTGAGTTTGTCTGTATTTATAATGTCTGCGGAAAACAT
>NW_026934780.1:0-6162 GCF_032062105.1 Saccostrea cuccullata
GTCAATCATATTTTATTAGAATGTTCTGATTTTTCGCCAATTCGAAGTAGACTTTTTGGTAATGCAAAAACGATATATGACCTTTTTACATGCAATTTAGGAATATTTACATGAAACTGATTTTTACAATAAAATATAGAAATGATTAGAGCAATTTTATGATATACATTTAGATGATTTTATTTTTAACAGTTTACTTATTTTTAAATTTCCAGTCCGTCGGATGGGACGTTAAATGGTGCCCCGTGTCAAGGATAACAACCACCTTGGCACGCAAAAGATCGTTTCTATGGAGTTCGATAAAGAGTAGGCTCATTGGGGCCGCCAGAGAAACCAAAAGCTTTCAAAAACCGGTTAATACTTACCCGCCAAAATATGGCTGAAATATTGCCGACTTGGCGTTAAACAATATAAAATCAGTAAATTGGGTCTCTGTCCAGTACAGCTTAAAAATTATTAAAAATCTTCTTCTCAAGAACCACTTGGCCAGGAAAGATGGAACTCATGTGGAATCATCCTCAGGTAGTGTAGATTCAAGTTTGTTTAAATTATGACCCCCGGGGCTAGGGTGGAGGCAAAATGGCCGACCCAAGTTTTACATAGGAATATATAGGAAAAATCTTCAAAGCAATGATTAGTGATATTTATATGGAATGATCCTCTGGTAGTGTAGATTCCAGTTCGTTCAAAAAATGGAAGCCGGGGGGATGGGAGTGGGGTGGTTAAATTCAAGTCCCGATGTGCCCAGGTAAGCGCTGTGTCCCCTGGGCCTCTTGTTTTACAAGATACAGATTTTTTTTTAACACTTAGCCCCCCCCCCCACTTTCAATTTGCTTGTGACGCCAAGTATCCACTGTGAGACTTTGATTTTATTAACTGGGAATTTATGTAGTGTCACTTTTCTATCATGCACACTTTTTCCACTATAATTGTGACAGTTTGTGGCGCAACCGTATAATTTCCCCATCACAAATGACCGAATTTATCACTTGCTTATAACAAAATTATATACAAATTTTACCTATCGGAAGTACAAATATAAAATCTTCAAACACAAAAGAGTTCCGATTTTCAAGAAATTAACCTAGTTATAGAAAAACGCTATAGCAGTTATATAGTCACAAATCAGCAAATGGCACACTATTACATGATTAAATCATTTCTAAGCGAGAGGACTTTATAGATATAGTTTCTTAAATTACAAAATTCTTTTACATTATTCACACTAAGCAACTGTATTAATTTGAACACAAGATGGCCTATACCAATAAGATTTTTTTCCAAAACTTTGATCAAAATGTTAAATAAATTGGGCATACAAGTAAAAAATGATATTCATCTTCAATATCTATAGTACATATTTTTCAGAATCTTTTGTCTCTTGTCATGTTTCGGAGGTCCGTGTTTGCTCTGCTCTTATTTTGTATATTGTTTAATGGACGTTGAGATTGAATACTGTTCGTTATTTCCATATCCTTCCTTAAAGTCTTCCCGTTTCAATAAACAGATTATGCGATGACAACCTCATTTGAAAAATACATTTATTGTACACCTTTGGTATCGATTTTTCTAAATAATATTGCATACAAAAATTGTCAACTGAATGCTTATATAACAGTTTGATTCTGTTTGCATTTTGCTATAAAAAAATTGTATAAAGTGATCATCAAGTCTTTGACGAATGATTTGCAGACAAATATGATTATACAGATTCCTTTGGTCGTTCCACATATACCCAAGGCCCAAACCATGTACTGTGGAATCATTTTTATTCGTGGGGGTGAATGTTCGTGGGTAGTCAAAAATTTCCTGGTTCGTGGGGACGTAATTACGTTTGTAACAAGTTCCATTTCGAGTTTTTCCCTCCAACATTAAAACAAAGAAGGATAACCCCGTCAATAATGCTTATTTAAGTTATGGCTTAAAAAACAAAAACGTACCGGCGGCTTGCACCGACAAATTACAGCCGAATGATAGGAACGATAATTAGTAACATTAATTAATTAATTAAATCACAATTCACCATGTGCAAGAGAACTACGACAACAATACAAAAATTGACTTAAACACGTTTATCCTGAAACCAAATCATGCTAATTGGCTAATTAGCACCCACTCCAAAATCGCACTAAAAATTGACCTCGTCGAAGGGGCATTTGAGTGTGTTGGACTATAATGTAAACACTTACTTAAATTTAGCAGTTGTATTTATCATTTTATTACTTATTTTATATAATTCTCGATGTATTTGATACTTAATATTTTTTAAATTTTGGTTTCGTGTCAATGATTAATTTACGACATGCAGATTGTCTTCTTTATGCGAGATCACTCGGACACAATGGTAACAATTATTTTATGATGTAAATAACTTTTAATGAATAATAAACAAATGTTTGTTTATACGTTCGTGGGGATGTAAATTCGTGGGTAGGGGCAACCCACGAAATCCACGAACATTGGTCCCCCACGAACAATGATGATTCCACAGTAATTGCTCCTAAATAAAATTTTGCCCAACTTTGATAATTTGAGTTGTCATTTTCACAAGTACAATAAGACCAATCATAAGCAGCTCTTAGTTAAAGCTATATATGCCGTATTAGTGTTTTATTTTAAAAGTAATAAATATATGTGGTGTCTCATGAAGTTATATAAGTTATATACTTTCTGCAAATAAGACAATTCCACTTTATCACTTTTAAAAGTTATGAAATATTATTTGGTAAAAATTATTTTCTCTCTCCGTGTCGGATAAAAAACCGCCTCTTATTGAAATATTCATGATCACGTTGTCTCGCATGTTTACAGCAAACAATGGTCCAATCTCGTGAATGAACCGAAAAGCATGATGGTCTACTACGTTTTTACTACAAACACGTGAGTTAGGGATTGTCAATATTGAGAGCACCTCAGAGTTGGTTGATTTTGTACCGAGGAATAATCACGTGCAATTGTCTTTTCAATGGACATTTTCGGTTGGGTGAACTTCTACAGCTGTCAGCGATTGTGGATAAAGAAGTGTGGAAACCATGTTGTGCCAAAATGAAATAACCAATACAAACAAATGATATAATTTGATCAATCAAAATGGTTATTAGATACATTCGATTCTGCATTTCTTAATGGTTCAAAACAACAAAAAGTATTCCACAGAATATCATATATAAATCTGCACGTCAATATACCGAATGCCAAAACCAGAATACTACTAGATAATATAATTGTATTCTTTACATGTGAACCACAGTATTTCTGACCCCTTGAAAAAAATATAAAAAATCTTGCAAGTAGGTTATCAGCATTGGCTCGGGCTAATTCGAAAGTGAAATTTGGAGCTTGGCAGTAAATTGTAGTGAATGAATAAAATTTAGTAGTGAAAGATATTGGAACCTATTTTACTTGTCAGATTTCTTCGAACTAGTTGATTTTTATTCTAACTGTGTTATTCCCCCACCCAATTTAAAAAAAAAACGATGCTACCTACCTGAATTAATTTTTCTTAATGGTGTTCATCGAAATGCTTGGTTGTGCTCTCAAACTGGAATAGTTTTTAGAGGCCTGGAATTCCTTGACCAATTTTATTTTATTAGCCCAACTATATTTCTAAGAAGCCAAGATGTATAGTATGTAAGTTTCATCTACATATGTTATGTAGTTCATATTAAAAAACAAAAAGGGATAATTGACGATATCTCATTCAGGGTGTAAACATAGCAGTCTGAATTACTTTCCATACATTGTATTTGACATAAAATATCTTTTGCGCATAATATGCGCTCCATATTGAAGATCGGTAAATGTTCACCCAACCGAAAATGTCCACTAGCAGTACAGCACGGGGAAACTCTAAACAAACGGACCTGTACAATGGAGTGGGGAAAACTTGAATTTCATCATTGTTAATCATTTGTATGCAAATATGAGCATGGGATTAGTAGATAATAATGTACATAATGCATCAAGTCTTTCTGAGAGCGATTTTAAAAACTAGCCTTTTTGAAAAACACATGTAGTATTTCATGTAGTAACACATAAATGAATTAAATGCTCAACTCATTGAGCTGATTGGTCTATTTGTGTCCCTCACTGAACAGACGTCACAAAAAATATTTTCCTCGACCTGATGATTCTCGCGATGCTTTTCCCGCGCACATGCGCAGATCCAGGATAAACGTCAGTCTTTTATAAATATGCATGAGAATATCATGTTCTTTTCCTGAGTAGTACTTTGTTAATAACGAATAAAATTTCGTCGAATTTGCAAGAATGCTTCATTTTTGGTAGCTTATCATACTCCAGAAATTTTTGTTCGGTTTCAGCTGTGCAAAAATACTGTTTAACACGGCATACATATCTTTAAGTATACACTTTTCAGACTGTAATACTTTTAACAAGAGATGTTTGTAAAACACTTGTGCCCACGAGTGATCTTGTAAACTATACATCCAACTTAGGTGAAACATTTTTAGGGTTAGTAGGCATGTTATGTAGAGTTGCCGAACGAAGGTCATTTTGCGCGCACGTGCTTGCAAGAGCGGGCACGTGCAACACGTAAAATGACCAATATAATGTATACTGCCGTAACTTTTCTATTTTTTGATGAAATGCTTTGAAACTCATAATGTAAGGATATAATAGTAGTATAGAAAAGATGACATGGTCAAAATAGCTATCTCACGCGCATGCACGTGCGCTATGCTTCATTTGGCCAAACGAAAGTCTCAGTATCTTTCTTGTTTTTTGACGAAATCCTTTGAAATTTTGAACATAGCCATGCATTAGGATATCCTACAGCATGATATATGGAAATTATCATGAAAACACGTGCATGCACGTGCGCTGCAATCTGATTGGCTGAAACTTTAAATAGCTATAACTCTCTTCGTTTTCAACCAAACAGGATGGGATTTGGAACATAGATATATAAAATAGACTTCTACATGAAGGTATGATCACCATGCACATGCATACACGTGCGTGTACGTGAGCTGCAATCCGAATGGCTGAAACTTTAAACAGTTATAACTCCCTTGGTTTTCAACCAAACAGGATGGGATTTGGAACATAGATAGATGTAATGAACTACTACAAGACGGTATGGTGACCATGCACATGCCTACACGTGCCTGTACGTGAGCTGTAACCTGATTGGCTGAAACTTTAAACAGCTATAACTCCCTAGGTTTTCAACCAAACGGGATAGGATTTAGAACATAGATAGATGAAATGGACTTCTACAAGAAGGTATGGTCACCATGCTCATGTATGCACGTGCGTGCGCGTGAAATAGGCAAAATCAAAAATACACTTGAATGAGCGAATTTTTTAATACTTTTGAATTAAATACTTTAATATTTAGTATATTAAAATATATAGATTGTGTAGACAACATGATATGGTCATTATGTACATGATTCACATGCGCACACATGCAATGCTAAAATTTGAATGAACATGGTACATTTCTGGGTAAACGTTGTTAGAGTCTCAAATGCATAGAGTTTGTGTTATTTAATGAAGCTTACAGGGAATCTGGCACCAAAAGGGAGTTGGGGAGCGTTTTGGAACATCTGTAACGGTCTCCGTTACAATTAGCACTAGTTATGTCGCCCCAAACGAAGTCGGGGACGACATATTGATATTGTACGCATGTTTTTTTTATCCAGGCTGTTTCTCGGAGATGGCTGGGAACTTCCTGAAACTTTCCTCAAAGGACGATCACTGGTTGTAGTTGTGCAGTGAGGTCATTCAGTTCCAATATGTCTACCGTTGCCATGGAAACCTGTAAAAAGCGACAAATTTTGTCCGAGAGTGTTCTCTCTGGTCCCTTAAACGCTCGTCATGAAACTTTTCTTATTTTAAGGATTAGTATCTGTAGTTGTGTACTACGCATTTAAAATTTTCAAATAAGTGATTATTACCATGGAAACCAGGTGAGAGTTAAAATTCTTTAATTTCGATTTTCTCAATAACTACTCAGGCAATCGTTTTGAAACTTTCAATGTTTATTCCTTGCAATGTGTCAAAGTGATTTCTACTTTCAAAATAATTGTAATGAGTCGCTCACAGTTGCCATAGAAACGAAACAGAAAAAAAGATTCAGATGTACACATGTGTTCTCCAAGGTCCAGGTCAAAGGGTCAAAGTTCGTCGTATCCA